>NW_027109134.1:68374-111753 GCF_000696795.3 Halyomorpha halys
AGAAAAGTCCATAAAATGGAAACATTAAAACCAATAATTAAAAAAAAAATATTAATTGTATCAGTGTTTTCATTATTTATTATTTTAGTGTTTAATTTAAATTATTAAAATATTTCGCATCACCCTTGTTGCCGTAATTACGGCACTACCAAGAGAACCAAAGATCTCTCCAGTTGTAAATCCGCCAATATAGGTCGACATTTTAGCAGAAAAACAAGAGTTGTAATAAGGGTATTTAATTTCTAAAACATACTTATCGAAAAGGTTAATATTGCTACAACTTGATAAATACGTAAACATTCCTGTTAAGAGATTTGATATATATTTTAGAATACCAGACATGATTCTTCACCGATCCTCCAAAACAAATTCAGTATATATAATATATTTTTCTGTCTTACTGAAGTATTAGTTTTATACATATTAAATGAAAAATATAACTAACATCAAATATGTCTTTTCTATGTGAATGGTAAATAAATGTACACTATCTTGTGTATAATACAAGACCACATAAACAGAAAAATTACCTGTCTCACCTACAATCTAATAATTGAAATTAATGAAAAATAATTATATTTTTTATTACTACTATTTCATAATAAATTTAGGTTCTTTAAGTTTAAATAAAGCATATTTTAAGGAATGTCTTTCCGTCGTTGTTATGTTTTTTTTCTAAAGTCATTGGTTTGCTTAACTATTAAATGCTTTAAAAAAAAAATGAAATATTAAAAAATTCGAAAAATTTTTCCTTTGGAAAGACAAACAATTATTTTAATTTCTACATTTTAGTCATTAAATATTAACTAAATCCCATATACTAAAAAGAAATGTAATACATTTTTATTTGTTTTTTCTAGTGAATATAATTTGTAATTTAATACATAAATCAATATATACATAGCTTTGCCTTAAAACATTTTTACTTAATTTTATTCTGTTTTTAACTTTCTTCTAACTTAAAACCCTGTGTACGGTCCAAATCCATATTTCTTCAGACGAAACATTCCTCACATCTATGTGTTGGACTACTCTCTGGTTTACCCATTGGTTAAGTGTTGATTATCTTTTAAATGATTCTTACTTTATCAAACCTAACAGCTTCAGCTTTGCACATACGTGAATGAAATATGAGAAAACATTAATCTCATATTTACTTATATTTCTCATAATCTCATATTTAATGTTAAGAAAACCTACAAACAGAGGCAGGACCAATTAATTGCTACCTTCAATTGTAGCTCTTAGAGATACGGGATGGTAATCTAATACTAATTCTTAAAACCTTAATTTCCGCTAAACTTAAACCAAATATCTACTCAATTATCCCCATTAGCCATTGAGAACCTCCAGTTAGATCTAACACATAGAAAAATATATCAAGTGGTCCATGGAATCGATCCCGCGTATTCGTGGTTCGTCGTCAGGGAATACATTATTGTCGAAAATGGCGGTAAATTCGCCTGTGGTTATCACCTAGAAAAAGTCATACCGAAGCAAGTTACTTAGTAATTCAGATTATTGTATTACTCCCATCAGTCTATGCTACCTTTCACCTAGGGGATGAAACCTAGTTGAAAATGGTTAACCATTGAAGGTCACTATGAATAAATATTCATACAAATACAAATTGTATTATTTGTTATGAATATATGAATATTGCGTAAAATATTATTACTTTTAAAGATACCGTAATGCCTAAATCTGAACCGGTTAGTAAACAAGCAGAGAGAATTAAGCAGATCTTGGCATTGTTTATATTTTTCACTTAGTTACTAGTTAGAGGTCTGTCTATCGCGAAGAAAGAAGTTAGCTATGACGAGATATCTCCTTTGTGATGATATTCGTTGTGAAGTGATCGTGAATGTTATTTGTTATTAAATGACAAGGAAAAATATCGAACAAGCGTAAGTTTCAATTTTAACAAACGAGGAAAATCGAAAACTATATTTTCTTCGACTTACACATTTTGATTACATCAGCATATAAAGCCTACTTCAAGATGATAATATATTTGCGTCGATATCATACCACGTTTTGGGCGATCATAGTGTTATTTGTTTTTTAATTGCTAATAATAAAAACTGAATTAAGTAATTATTTTCCTACTCACCCAACGTGAGACAAAGCATGGTAAAAAAAAATGTTTAAAAAAAATTAATAAAGACTTTTAAGAGACCTTAATATACTGTTTAGTATTAAATTATATCATAAAAATCATTGAAATTAATATCTATTGGAATGCACAATTAATTATAGGAGAATATATAATAATTTCCTCAAAAGAAGCAAATATTTTTAATTTAAAGTTCCTCTTATAGAATTATAGAAGAGGTATTTAATAACTAATTTATGATTTTTTATAATCATATATACTTTTAATAAACGACCAGAATTTTTTGGAGGACAAGAGACTAATCAATACGATTTGTAAATCTATTATTATTTTTTTTAATATGTCTGTTCAACCACATAGAAAAGAAAAATACCGAATCTCGAATTAGCCAATAGAATCACAGCATAGCGTATACAGGATTAATTTTCGGGTATGGAGCCGAATATATGTCCTTGATGATAAAAATATAATTTCAATTGTTTTCTCGATGCATTATGTTAAATCAACAAGCAGAGGATCACTTATATTCAGATTCATAAATGCATGAGAGGAAGTTATTAATGTCTATGATGACTAAAAACAACACCAAAGCCTCAAATCCTCCAATTATGTAAACAACTGAAGATAATTTATAAAAATAATAATCTATTTTTTTTTATTTTATAGAATGCAGCCACCGTTGGAATGGAATATTCCGAATTTAGCAGCCTTGTTCCTGTTCGTCATCGTACTACTGGTAAAGGAGTTGAAGCCTATCCTCAAGATAGGAAAGACTAAATACTTCACTAAACCAAGTAAGTAAAGCTGAAAAAAATAAAAAATCTTAGTATCTGAATCATTTCGAAATTTACTTAAGATTCATTAAAAAAAAAAATTATTTAACTATTTGTTCAGTTTTATAACATTGTATTCAAATGTTCTAACCCCCTGGTAAGAAACATGGACATAGCTAAGATACGAAGAACAGTCTTAACATAAATAATGTATTATGTGAGCAGGGAAAAATATGCGGACCCAGATGGCACCCTGAACCATCCTTCCTGACATACTTATTAAAAACATGATAACAAATTTAGTCAATAGATTCAGGTTAGCAAGTTTCCGGAAAGAAACTATTACATAAAATCTGAATATAAATATTTTTTTTTGTTGATTTTCAATGGAGTAGAAAAATTCGAATTATAAATAGATGTTTACTAAAAAGAATTAATTTTTTTTTCCTGGTTTGAAATATTTATTGAGTGAAGATATGTTTTTCTATTTTTATTTTTATTAATAAAAACAGGCCAGTCGTAGATATGATAACACAGCAACTAGCTACGCAAATGTCATTTCTACGTTCAATCTGCCAATTTCTAACCTCACAGTTATTTTTAATTGTCAAACTTTGTTTAGCTCCATTATTAATATATTTAATTTGGTTTTAATTTAAATCAAATTATTTCCTCATTATTTTCACGATGTTTAAATAAAGAAAAAACTACAAATCAATTATTGCGTCATGACATTATAATTATTATAACTATTATAATTATAATAATTCACAATATACTAATTATATAATTACAAATATTATAATTATTGCGACATAACATCCCGTATATTGTTTGTAATATAGTTGTTGATTTCAATTTAACTCAAGTTCATCCCTCATTACTTTTATGATATTTGATTTAACAATAAAATATTTACTGATTGAGAAGAAAAAAGAAAAGAAATAGCTAAACATCATACATTATGATGTAAACCGGTATATTTTCCCTTTTTCTACCTTCATAAAGCATTTTATCCCCAAGAGTGTTTCCCCTTTATAAGTTTTTTGTTTGTCCTTTGTTAATAAATAGAATAATCAAAAGATACATTAAGAATTTGTGTGTCAAATACAGGCGTAAACAATTATAGTATGTAAAATTTTGATGTTAGCTAAGGAAATGGTATGAAACTGATTTCCTAAGATCACCAAGTAAATATAAATTAGGATTGTGTGCTGACAGAGAATAAAGAAACTAGAAGTAAATAATATATATAATGTTACATATTTATAGTTATATATGACATTAATAAATGAGAAAATATTAAAAAAATTTGTTCTCAGAGATTCATAGTAAAAAAAAAAATATTCATTTTTTAAATTACATTTCTGTTTTAAAGTAACAATATTTATTTTCTTTAAATTTAAGTATTATAATTTCTTTTTGGATTTGAAATTTAAGCCTATTAATTCTTATAATGGTGTATGTCTGCACAATACTTATAATATAAAAATAGAACTTATAATAAAACTTATAATAGAAACCTATTAATCATATTTTTTTTTTTAGTTTCTCCAAAAAGGAAGATACTAACAGTAAAGGATATTCCTGGGCCTCAACAGTTCCCAGTGATTGGTACTCGTTGGATTTATTACACAAAATACACTCTTGAGAAGATTCATGAAGCTCATAAGGGTAAATAAACAAAATAATTTTATGTAATTAGCAAATTATTCATCAATTAGTTCCCACTAAAATATTTAGGAGTGATCGATCAACTACTACAACTATTTTTAATGTTTTCAGATTTATGCCGTACCTTTGGCCCAATAGTGAAAGAAGAAGCTTTATGGAACATTCCAGTCATTAACATCTTTGGCAAAAATGAAATTGAAAAGGTACTCAGGCAACCAAGTAAATACCCACTACGACCTCCAACTGAAGTAACTGCACATTATAGGGCATCGAGGCCTGACAGATATCCATCTCTTGGCCTAATCAATGAGTAAGCATAACAAATTAAATCATTTTGTTTTTTATGAGATAGAAAAGAATTCATAATTTAAATAATTTTCGTATTTTATGTTAAATTTTATCCTTAACAAGAACTACAATCAAAAGATTATGTCTAAGATAGTCTTTTTTAGGATGCATAGTTCTTATAAAAAATATTTCCTAAGTTTATCATTGATATCTTATTAGAAGTTCAGACTGCAAACATACTAATGTGTTATCATTACTTTTTACAAATGCTCATATGATATACAATAAAATATAATTTGAAAAAATTATTTTTCCAGACAGGGGGAAACATGGCACTCTCTAAGAAGTCATTTAACACCTGAGCTAACTTCGGCTAAGACAATGTCATCATTCTTTCCAGAGTTGTTATCTGTAACGGAAGATTTTATCCGATTACTCCAAGTTTCAAAACATGCCAATGGGATAGTAGAACACTTTGATGACCTGGCCTGCAGAATGGGATTAGAAAGTAAGTTAAATATTTTCAAGTCGTTTGTATTAAAAAAAAAATCTGTTTAAATATACAACTGAATATATAAAAGTTAAAATAGATTTGTACTGAGTGGAAAATCACTGCAAACAAGCTCTCTACGGGCAAACTTTATACAAACTATAAAATACAAAATACTTTTTAGCTTGGAAGTTATTCTTATTATTTCTATCAATTATAAAATAATGTAATAGCAATTGAATTAAAAGTAAGTGTCATTTATTTCCAAAGGTACTTGCTGTTTGATTCTTGGAAAGAGGTTAGGAGTTCTTGAAGATGAAGCAAATGAAGTGTCACTGCGATTAGCTAATGCTGTTAAGGAGCAGTTTTGTGCATCAAGAGACACTTATTTTGGACTCCCTTTTTGGAAACTTTATCCTACTGAAGCCTATAAACGATTTGTCAAAGCAGAAGAAATCATCTATGAGTATGTTTATTTTGCTTGTTTTTCACACCTAAGTTGAATTATAAGTAAAAGTTATTGTATTTCATTATTAGAGATGTCCTTTATTTATTAAAAAATTACTTGGTACTTTTGTTGAACAGCGTGATCTCAGAAATGGTCGAGAATGCTGAAAATCAAGAAAATGATAGCTACTTAGAAGATAGTCCCAGTGTCTTCTTATCGATTCTCAATAATCCAGGTCTTGACATAAGAGAAAAAAAGGCAGGAATAATTGATTTCATTGCAGCTGGTATCAAAACGGTTAGTAAATTTATCTATTAGTATTTTATATTGTGAAATGTAATGTGTAAAAACTTTGTAATTTCTTCAGTTTTATATACCTTTTAATACTTTATAATTATTTATTTTCACCGTTTGTGAAATAAATAAGATAACTGATAAAAATAAATATTTTTAAGATCCCACTTAGAAATCATTAAAATCCATTTGAGTTGAAAGTGGTGAATTAAAAAAGAACATTATTGTAGCCTGCACCTCTGATATATAAAAAAAAATGTTCCTGAACAGTGCTATAGATTATCAAATTACCTAAAACTAATATTAAATTAACTCAAAACATACTAAAAGTTTCTATTTAACCTTTTCGTTATGGTATGCAAATAAATTCCCACCATGAACCATTCCTTCTCAAAAAATTCCAATTTTAACTTCTTTTTTTTTATGTATTATCTTATAGTTCTCTTACCCTTTTATCGTTTCACCAAGTTACATTTAATTTGATAAAACCCCTAAAAACACATAAATTGTTCCTATTCATGATAGCAGTAATTAAAGAAATCACAGAAACTAATTTTAGTTGTTTTATCCCCAAAATATTTTTACATAAAATAATATACACAATAAAACAAATATATATAAACTATTCCTTATATGCCAACTCTCTTCCTAAATGATAATCCCATCAAATTTTACCCCACCATCAAAAACCTGGGAATAACCTTTGATCAAACGCTTTCCTGGAAAAACCATGTATCCAATATATCCTGCCATACCTTTTCCACTTTAAAACATCTAAATTACCTTCGTCAGCTATTTCCATTTGAAACCCGTATGCTCCTAGTCACTTATTTACTCTTTCCCCACTTTGACTATTGCTGTATAATGGTATATGGGGGCGTCTCTGGGGATCTCGAGGCGAAATTAAAATGTTTGATAAATTGCTGTGTACTATTCATGTTCAAGTTCCCAAGGGACGCCTTTGTTTCCCATTTTTATGCAGAGTTGATGTGGCTTTATCCTTTCTACCATCGTAAGTATTTCCTAGCATCCTTCATCTTCCATGTCATCCAATCCCGCCATCCTTCATACATCTCCGAGCTCCTTCTATTCAAATCCTCTGTTCATTCCTGCAATGCCTGTTCCCGGTCATCAGATTTATACTTAAGGGCCCACCGAAACGCTGCTTTCGATAGATCGTCCATTATCCAATCCTCATTCCGATGGAACTCCATCCGTTCCAATATCTGTCGCTCTAATACCCTCCCTACCTTTAAATCCCGCCTGTTCAATCATTCCGTTCAGACCCCATAAAATTGTAAATAGAAATAATTGTAAATATGTATATTATTATATTGTTCTTAATTATTTTTACATCATGTTTTTTTTTCATTTTTTTTTTTTATTATTAACTGATTAATGTTAGTAACTTATAATTCTTTTTTATAATAACTATTTATTTACTTTATATTTTTGTATATATATCTCTGAGAATCCTCAGCCCATATTTGTCTATCTTTCTGTATTATTCTGAAGGGACTCATCCCAGAATAAATAAAGTATTATTATTAAAATAATCAGAGAAGTTCACACATATAACAGCGACCAATTTTTTTTTTTAGTTTGCCATCAATCATTGAGTAGTCATTTTCTATATAACTAATAAGTAATACTAAAATGGAGTTTAGCTCTCTCAGTAGTTAAAGCACCAAAGAAACAGAAAAAACAACTGTTACAAATCATGAAGGGTCTTTTAGTGAAGATTCATTCCTTTGTTGTACAATGCTAAATTATCAGGTTTATTCCACAACCTAATAAAGGGCCAGATAACCCTTTTAAAGAGGATGGGTTAGGCCCAGGAGGTAATCCTCAACTGATATAACACAAAATTAATACTCTGGCCACGGCCTGACTTGAACCAAGAGCTTTATATATTCAGTTACTTCACTCCCATCAAAGTATAACTTTTAAATAATTTTATATTAATGCCACCACCATGTCATTAATTGAAAGCATTAAATTTTTTGTTAGATACATTTTTCCACAAAAAATTATTTGTTCTTTAATTAATTATTCTACTGATTTTGAAACTACATCTCTCATTATATTTGTCCAGTGGCTCATTACAAAAATAAAAAATATATGTAAAAGAAGAGGTATCAAATAGGAATAATTTTCAAATCATTTGGCATTGGCAATCTAATACTTTCTAGAAAATATAATTACAGCCAATTGATACATTTTTACATTTATTTTATTTTGATTATTTAACTGCTATAAAAGTAAAATAAATGAAACATTAGATTTATGTCATGCTTGATTCTAAACTGAACTGTTAAATTAATAATAACAAATTATAGAATAGAGAGAGAAATTATTTTCATAGATTAATGAAAATATTACCCTCATGCAATGAAACACGTAAAAAAAACAATTTGATTTACTCAGAAATCTAGTCTATACTCTAAAATGATTATTTCATGGTGTGATTAAAAAATTCAGTAAAACTATTCAAATACATTAAAATAAATATAATTTTTCTGCCTATCGAGTTTAATTGCGGTTTAATTATAAAATACTAACTTATATAACAATCTGTATTAGTTATATTCCCACATTATGTACCGAATATTAAGAAATCACAGGAAGCTCTAAAGCAATTTATTTTTTTCTGTTGTCAATTTATCAATGATACGTAACGTTACTTTATTATTTTATAATATAGATCATTTAAACTAGTATTAATATATTTAAACAAACAATGAAACTTTTATGTACAAATTATGCTTAATATCTTGTCAAAAAAAATTGTTTTCATGTGTTTCATCTTTGTTTTAGCTGGGAAACACACTTGTTTTCCTTTTGTATTTGATGGCTAAAAACCCAGAATGCCAAGAGAAGTTAGTAGAAGAAATCCATTCCTTGACATCTGGAAAAGAACTAACCCTACAAGCACTGGGGAAAGCCAATTACTTAAAAGCTTGCATTACTGAATCTTACAGGTAATTAAATAGTTATTAAATGAAACAATAACAAAAAAAACACCTTTACATTTAAAATGTTACTATAATCATTTTCAATAACTCTTTATAGTAATAATTAATTTTAAAAATATTATTCTTCACTCACAACCAACTGAATTTTCCAGGATGCTTCCAACAGCACCGTGTCTAGCAAGAATTCTTGAAACTGATATGGAGCTCAATGGATTTCACTTACCATCTGGAGTAAGAATTACTATTTATTACGTAATAATAACATTTATGGTTTATACAAAAGGTAATTAGTTTCAAAACCAGCTCAATCCATTTTCAAAACTTTTACAGGAGATTCCAAAAACATTTTCCAGGTACTATTGGAATGAGAGGAGAAGACGGTCAGGGGTACAGTGAGGAGAAAAAAACACAAATAAACAAAACAATTATTTATTTGTGCATAAATAATTCTTTTATTTTGTTTTTTTTTTTCTCCTCACCGCACCCCTGACCGTCTTCTCGGTCAACTATTTTCACCTCTATATTATTGTAATTGTTTGGATTTTTTTTATTAAATGCTGTTGCAAAAGAGGTAGGTCTCCAAGCATTCAAGGCATATTTTCAATGTTGTATTTTCGAGTTACCTCAAATTTAAATTAATATTTTGGATTGAGTTGGTTTTGGACTAATAAATCTTTTTTTATAGCATGAGTTAAAATTACTCTGTATATATGTAAAGAAGCTTAGCTTCAGGCTCACCCATCCTCACCTTTAAATAATGATTAAGTAAAAATAACACATGGTTTTATAAAAAAAATAACCTCTGATGTGGTTTTTAATGATTTATGATTGTATGAGTGTTTCAGTGAACTAAAGACTATAAAAACTGATTTTGTTTTATAGGTACGTATAGTTTAAGATATAATGTATTATTTAATTTGAGTTTTTCATCAATAAAGATATTGTTTTATAACAAAAGAATTTTATAGTCTTGAAGTCTATCTCTAACACAAGATTATATATATTCATACAAGATCTTATAAATATGCATATTTTTTAAACTTCATTTCTAAATAAAAACAAAAGCCATTCTGATTTCTTAAGTAAAAAAATTGATGTAATTGATCATCTATGGTAATAAATTGTATAACAAAAATGTTATATATACATTTAAAAAAAGGCGAAATTAAAATTAACTGTTTTTAAATTAAAGTATTTTCTTCAGCATCACAGTTTTCAGAGAGCCTTTCATTTTTTGCATGTTCATTTCAGCTTGTATTATTATTATTTTTAGTGACTTTCTTATAATATTGTCAATATTGGAAGGTCCTTCCTAAAATGTTTTTTAAAAGGTTCACCACATCTGTAATTTTTCCCGTTTCTTGTTTTTCATGTTATATTTTAATTATTTTTGTACTTTAATTTATAAAAATTTACACCAGCAAAACATATATTTGAATATTTTAACTACCTTATTGCAAATTTGGATATTTTTTGCTGAGTACTTAATGGGTTTTACTGTATTTTATACATTTTTTTTCATATTACATTGCTAAATCTAAGTAATTTGGTAAAAATTTAATTGATATATCAAAAAAAGAACATGCCATAAAGTCTAGATTGCAGAAATTTGGAAATGTTATTGCTATCTTCCAGTAATATCTAAGGGAAAATGATCTATTAATTTAGCATAAATAATTACTTTACTCATATATTTAAGATCATTTGAATAATAATTAAATAGTTTAAACCATTAATGGAGTTAATACTTACCCACTACCATTTGCAATCTCGGTGAAATGGCAATATCTCTACTCCTTTTAACTCTCTGCAACATCTTATGGCCAAAAAGAAAATCATTACACTCCTGTAAAAATAATAATATATAAATACTAAGGATGATAAAATTTCAGTATAAAAATGGATTAAAAAATCATTTTGTGTAGAAGTAGAAAAATAAATATGACAAAATTCCAGGTTGGACTCCGATCAAAAACTCTCTAAATTACAATCTTTTTTTTTTTTCGTCAACATGTCTACCTAACATACTCTACCACTACTCAGTTCATCAAAACTTTACATGATTTTTAAATCTCAGCCCACAAGTGTAGTTACTTGAATTTTCTTTTGAATAGTCAATTAATGCAACTAAACCTTCATTCAAAAGTTTAAAAAAACACTGTTACAATGTCACAGAAACGTAGGATAAAGAAATTGCAGAATTTAATGAAAAATCTAGAAAGAAAACTGAATCCTGGAGGATATCTGTTGAAATGAGAAGTTAAATGTTTACTCTGGATCATTTAGAGGAATAAAACATTCATATAACTGCTCTTTTATTTTATTTTCTATTGCGTTACCACATCTTGTCAAGTCCAGCACCTACTTTTTCGAAAACACCCAGATTCTTCTTCATTCTTTATAAGCTCTCATAATGCCATATAATATAACAAACTTAAATAACTAAATAAAAAATTTACATATCGCTACGTTGGAACAATAATGACGCATTTAAAATTTTGTAAATTGACTTTGTTATGTGATCAGGCTCAAAAATGCATATACTAGATGTTTGTAAAAGCATTTTTGAAGCCACAAAAACAATAAAGTCAATTTTACTATTAAGAGAGCAATGATTTATTACTTATTAATTCTGAAGGGTCCTCAACAAACAATATCATTGCTACTAATTTAATTAGGTCACAGTTATCAAATTATACTCCCTCAAAAAATTTAAATAACTACAACTGAGGGTGTTATAAAATAAAATAATTTGACATTAAATAAGAATCTCATAATATCAACAAAATCTTTATAGTTTCATAATTCAAATTTTTCAATAAAAACATCTAACATTAAAATATGAGGCGTTTGACCATAAAACATGGTAACTAAGTTTTTTATAAATCGAAGTTTTCGGCGTCACTGGTATTTTAAATGAATTGTTGAAAAAATCTTTAAGAATTTTGTTTTACTAAGAGAATAATGTTGATATTAAGTTACTGTCAGTTACTTATGGTTAAATACGACATTGTAATTAACGAATATTTTAAAATATTCGAATACGAATAGTGTAAAAGTTTTTATTTTTAAGTTGCCATGTTTTACAACCGAACGCCTTATGTAATGAAAGTAATACGTTAAATATTTACAGTTATTAATAATTAATCCGATGCATTTTGTAATAAATATAATAGAACTCTCACAAACCAAAAAAAGTTTCGCGGGAATCTGCAAGTAGCTTCGTTGAAGTGCTTCGCGAATTCTTCATGAGAAGGCATTTTTTTCACCAGTCATTCAATTGGTAAAAAATAATTGTACCATAGCAATCTGTTCTAAGATTTAGAATTTCACAGATGACTTTAAGAATATTTGTAGAAAATGTAATTATAAAAGTGGCATTGAAAGCTCATATAGAGAGATTGAATTTTATATGAAAAATTAACATTTGTGATCTCTAGTATCTTGAGGGGAAAAAAAAATAAATAATTTTAGTTCATAACTCTAGCTGCATTTACAATTATTATTCTCATTTCAGAAAAAAGGAAGGTAAACGTAAGGTTCTTCAAAATTTCTGTTGGTACTAAGAATTGTTCCAACACGATTCAAAACTACGTACAGGATACAGTTTTTCCGTTTCAAACTCAGTATCCCACCAGTTTGATTACAATTTTGACTCGTGTTGGAACCGGTAGTGATCCAGAAATTTTATGAGGGAGGCCCATTTGTATACTAAATGAATACCGTGGTAATAAAAAATTCAATACTATTAAACATTAAACAAATTTATCAATCTTTCTTTTTAATTAATAATATTATTTAATCTTCCTTGCTGGATAATAAGCCTTAAATAATTTTTTACTCACTTTAAAAAAGAAAATCCTGATATATTATAGGAAGTAATTGTTAAAGAAAAAATTCAATATTTTAACATTCAGAAATGTGCAAAGCATTTCAATAGCAGCTCAAGAAATCTCTGGTGGGGTTTATTTGGTGTCCTCATTTTCTTTTTGGAATATTAGGAACTGGTTGAGTTCATCTTCGATAATACAAACATAAATACTATTTCTGTAAAGAATTCAATTTATTCATCGCCCTCTTTTTTTTTTTCTTCTTTTGATATAAGGATTCAAGTAAAAAAAATTCTACAATTTAATATGCTTCAGTTCTTTGAAATAATTTTACCTAAGTGCTATTACTTATAATATAAAATGAAATGATTATAAAATTGTCCCTTATTATAAATTCTTATATGACTTCTTTTTTTGTCTGGGAGTTCTCTCAGCATCCCTGGGGCTTGGGTTCTCGGGAGCTTGATAAGAGTTGATTAAACAACCTCTAATAAATAATATCATGTACTTTTATCATACTTTGGTTACGTAGCATAATGTATAAATATGTATATTATTTGTAAGTTTTAATATAATGTTGTCATAATAAACTTTAATCCATATAATAACATTACTGACAAAAATGAAACATATAAAGTATTGAGTTCAAGCTCAGAACTTAAATTATATACCTGGGAGAATGTCACCATTTCCTTATGCACTTTATATACCTACAATAAACAATGTTTGTATTTGATCTCACTGTGGAAAAAGTTGTGCAAGTAGGTACACTAGCCTTTTTTGTACTTATTTACTGATATAAATATTTACTTTACATAATAAATCAGTATGTAATAATTCACAGTGTTTCTACAAGTATTTTAAAAATATTTGTCTCTGATTCAAATGGAAACCTTATCACTTTTTGTTAGTTTTTTGCATAATTTGAGGACCATACATCTCCCATTGGGAAGTTAATTAATTTATTTAATAAGTTATACTAAAAAAAGAAAACTATCACACCAAGTTTAGTGTAAAACAGCAAACATTGTGTCGCATTGGACTTAGCAGTCATCAGTCACATTTAATCGTTTTACATAAAGATATATACATACATGCAGTAGGCTTTGTAAATCCATAGTTTACTCCTAATATTTATAATTCTATATATTCTTAATATTATTTCTTGCATAGCTAATAAAATTCTCACTTTACACCAAAATATAAATATATACATTACCTTAATAAGCTGGTGTATTTTTACAGAGTGTGGTTTTATGTCATACCTGGCAAGCATCATTGATGGAAGAAAATTTTTCTGACGCCAATCAATTTATTCCTGAAAGATGGCTTGGAAAAGAGAAAATGCCCTGGTTGGTAGCTCCGTTTGGAGCAGGGCGTAGATTATGTCCAGGCAAGAGATTTGTTGAACTAGAGCTACAGGTTCTTCTAGCACAGGTAACAAATTAAAATATTTTTAACATTAACCTTATGAATACCACTAATAATAATTTGAAATAAAAAGTTTAATGTTGTAAGATAAATGTTTATAATTATCTGCTACAGCCTTAAGGTGTATTTATTTTGGAGTTGCTAACTTGATTATTTATATTTAAGTGAACAGAGTGTTATGCTCACTAAGCAATCTCACTCAATAATTTATATAGCATACAAACTTGTTAGAATTAGGTTTCACAGTTTTAATATAATTGCATCATTAGCTGGTAGATTCGGATCTGCTGGATGGAGCCTGTGTTAATAATTCATTTTTATTGTATATACTAGAACACAATTAGAGTAGAAAGACAAGCTTCCATACAAGTTTGAGAATTTTAAAAATCAGAGGTAAACAAATCTTATATTTGGGGCATCTATTGTTTCCAATACCAAAAACTTTCAACGCGGCTTTAGCAGTAACCAATATTCTTTAATGATAACCTAATAAACGGGTTTATTATACAATAATTATACTTACTCCATGTTCATTAATACAAAGCAGCTTAAATACATCAAACCCTTAAGTAACAATAATTATGACCAATATATAAAGCAATTATCTTCCAAAGAGATTGATTTAATTGGGATGTTGAAATGCCTTCTTAAACTTTAATTTCATAAAAATATCATAAAATTGTGCCTACAAGTTTCAATAAAACAAAAATACATATCAGTGAATTATAATTAGCTACATAATAAGTCAATAATCTTATATCTTCCTCCTAATCCCCCCTAAATCATATGAACAAATATTTAAATTCAACTACTGATTTTTTATAGGCTCATTTTGACTATATTTATTTTTTCTTTCTATATACATCTTTTATCTCATTGAATAATTGAAATATTTATTTTCAGATTGTGAGAAAATTCAAGATAGAATGTGCCGGTGAGCTTGAGATCCAGTTTGAATTTCTCATGGCTCCTTCCTCTCCTACAAACTTGAAGTTCGTAGAAAGGACTTGAATTTCACATCACCTCCTTACCTTCAAAAATTGACTAAAATAAACCCATTTTTGGGTCTTTTTCTTATTATTAGGGTAATTACATACCCTTTTTCTATTCAAATAGACTATTGCGTTCAAAAAGTGCGTGTATATATTGTTGTGTTTGAATTATGTAGAATCTATTTGCTGTTTTAGATTACTTTTTGTTATCAAGTGTACCTGAAACCATTCCCTTGAGGCTTTTATTTTTGTTAATTTGTTAGTAAGGGTAATGGACTTTGTTTTTAAGACTGTAAGTTAAGAAATTCAAATTAGTATTTATTATCATTTCTTGTTTCATTAAGTATCTTTAATAAATCACACTGTATTTGTTTTAAATTTATTTATTTATTATTTATGATTATTTAACATATTTAACACTCTAAACTGATTTTTACGACCAGAAATTACTTAGTTTGCATGTTCAAAAAATTAATAAATTTAACTTTACATGTTAATTTTTGAATTAACTTATGAAATTAGTCATTATCACCTGATAATAAAAAGAATGAAATGTAAGTCTAAAATGTAAAAAAAAAAATGATTTTAAAACAACTATTGCCTCTAAAGAATTTTTATTATTATTATTATAGTAATACTGTTTAAGGAATCTTTCTTTCTAATGAACAATTATCACAATGTTAAATTACAAATTATCTGTAAAATGAAATATTCACTTTTATTTTCCCACCTAATAAGCTATAGATAATATACAAAGTATTCGTGTATTTTTTTTCATTAATCATGTTTCTGGGTTTGTGAATATTTTTCATATATTTTTTACTATGTTCCCAATTAATGGATAGAGTACAAATTTTTAGTGAGTAGTAAATGTTTAGAATAATGTTCTATTAATGAAAATGTACTTTGTTTTCCAATCTCTATTTTTAAATCTAAAAATAGTAGTGCATAATAAGTAATAGAAATACAACAGTTATAAATAATGTACATAGTGTCTATTCTAGAATTTTTTTTTATTATTTTTATAAAATATCCACTATAAATTTTAAGTGTTTATTTTGATAGATAAAAAATATGTTTTTTCAGAAAAATAAAATGGAAATTGATGTGACTACTATTAATGTGTATCAGATTCTAAACCTTTTCTTATAGATGTCTTAGGTCTCTTCTTTCATCTGTGTAGAGTTCACTTTAGTAACAGATACTAGAGATTATTTTTTCAGAAGTTTTTTTGAGGGAAATTTATACAGTGTGAAGATAATGAGTGAATAGCTTAGAACATTAGCTGTAGTACTGCTACTGCCATTATGTGAACATAAGTGAGTTACTGCGAGCAACACAAACAGCAGCTGGCATATACATATATATAGATTTTACATAATTTTTTTATGGCCCACTCATTTTCTCCAATCAGATCGATCATTGTAATTTTTGAACCATTAAATTCAAACAAACTCTAAATGCATGAGATCAATCTTATTATATGCTGTATATTTTATATGATCTTTAATGATAAACCCAGTACTTTTAACATGATTTTTTTTCTTTAGCCAACTTATATCACAAATGTTTCTTTTTTTCTTTTGTTCTTTTCAACAATGTTTTCCACCTCGCCCATTGCAGTAACTGATTTTATCACTATCTTTTTAATATTATTCCGTGGGTTTGATATATTTTGTTCTGTCAGCACACTCTGTTTTAAACCAACAACTGGGCATGAAACTGTTTCATGTAAACCGCTGAGTGCAAGCAGCAACTGAAAATATGATCCTCCTGTCTTATGGAAATCTTTAAATACCTATTTGTATTATTTCAATCGAGGGTCATTCCATATCAATCTATCAGATTTTTATGAAATTTAGAATGCATTATCCTTTCATGCAGATAAGATTATATCCCAAATTGTATAGTTCTATTTCAACTAGTTATTGTTTAAGAGCCGTCTGAAAAAGCTGAATTTTTTAAAATATTCTAATAGCTTTTAGAGAAACTTTCTTTTCCTAGAGAATAAAATTCTAATTTACCATCCAAACCTCTTAAAACTATTGGATTATATCTAATAAACTATATTGATTTCAGAAAAAATAGTGTAATCAATGTTGTAGCATGTGTAAAACATTTACAACAAAATATTCTTTATGTGTTAATCACAGAAATCATTTAAAAAAATAATTCTCATAACCTTTATCATAAAGGAAAAGAAAAAAATTACCTATAAATATTTTGAATGATAGTAAAAATTTAAAATGAAATGCTATATTTTCCCTACAGGTCAAAATCGGTGTTCAATTATATAGAACAGTTTCACAGTAAATTTTGTTCTGTATATTTAAGAAAAATGAGATACCTCATTACTTTTTTCAATAAAAATTACTTTTTTCGGTTGGCTCTACAGACCTGTAGATTTTTTGCTGCCCAAACCAGCCTTCCAGTTTTGTGCTACTGCTCTCTAGTTAGCTGCGTGCAGCTCTTTTGCATCTTTGTAGATTCTGTCTATCCATCTGGTTGTAGGCATTCCTCTATACTACCTCTCTTGCTAACTATACTGGCATTCATTGTTATGTAGAGGCATCGTGATGGGATTGCTTCGAGCAACATGTCCCATCCATCTTAACCTCCATGTCTTCATATTGACTGAACAATTAAACTGATCCTTCCCAGATCGCTCCTCTAATTGTACGAAGGATTTGCCAAATAAATATCTCGATTCTGCTTTCTAGGGTACATGTTAGAGCCTAGGTCTCTAACATATGCTGGCTTTATCATGGCATTGTAAAACCTTAGCTTTAGATTTTTCTCAGGATTTCAGTATTCTTGAAATCACTAATTAAAAATTACTAGGGAGTGCAATTAACTTAAGGCATGATCACCAATCCTAGAAAAATTCTACATACCTAATCTATTTTACAAATGAAAATAATTATATTTCATAATTTTTTAATTATTTTTTTTTGTGTCAGCCTTCGCCTTGTGTTTTCCTTTTTGCAGTCATCGACTGCTTTTACCTATTTACTCCTTTTGCAGTCATCGACTGCTTTTACCTATTTACTCCTTTTGCAGCCTCCTTTGTTTGGTTCTTCCTCATGGCAACATGGACCTTTTGCTCCCTTTTGTCCTTTTGGAGGGCAACTCATCATCATGGGAACATCAGGTTCTCGGCAATACCCATACCTTAACAACAGATGTATTTATAACAATAGATATGTGTAGAAAAATATTAACAAACAATATACATACACATTGCACATCTGGAATGAAAGTAGCACACCACAAAACAAGATTTTTATTAAATCGGACATGAAAAGTTCTAAGAACAAAAGAAGTCCCCATGGTGTTTCCTCAAACACATACTGATGAAAGATCACCTATTGTGACAATTCCTTTGGCCTGATGTTTGAGGAATGGCAGCTCTATCTGTTAATAGGGACTCAACTATTAAAAGTTCTAACATTAGAAATTTCGAAATTGTACCTCTTTCATTCTCAACATGCGATATGTTAATCATCTATGAATAAATATAAAATTATGGAAAATACGATCCAGTGGAAAAACAAAGTTGTCCATTTTCGTCAAAATTGAAATTTCAGTGGTATGCAGAGGCAGTGACATGCTACACCAATGCAAAGGAGAAAAACAATGTGTCATACAAAAAATATTATTTGAAAATATGTAGTGAGGAAGGGTACATAAATTCCATTACCTCTGAAGAGGAAAGCTAACAGTATTTCAACGTTTTCACGTTTTCTTTTCTTCATAGTGAATAATAATAGTTAAAGTGGTATTTTTATTTGTCAAAAGGGGGTTTTAAAAGTACTTTGATGATTTCCCAGAAAGAACTCCGTAATCATGGAAATTTAAATAAATATTTAACTCAAAATCTGTTCGTATCTCTTATCGTATTGGTATCTGCTCTTAGAACAAAGGAAATTCAGAACAAACTTCATTTGTTCTGTTGTTATTATTTTGAGCCATAAAAAGGTTCCTAGCTACATAACATTTTATCCGTAGTCTTTAGAGAGTGAAAATGGTGGACGTACCAAAATTTTAATTTATTTTATAATTTTAAAAAAAGAATTTTTCAATGAAACTTACCGAATCCTATGGAACGTATATTTAAAATCCTAAATATTAAACAATTTTGAGATAACACAAGAATTAGCCATGGATCAAACTTAATCCTATGGTTTAGTTTCCATAGTGCCATGGGACGTATATCTCACTTTCAGTTTTTAAGCGGCCCATGCACACACAATGTTATTGCAAAAATTATTTAAATACTAGAAGATTATTGATTGACCGTGTGTATAGATGAATGGAATATGGTCCGGGTGCGGTAAAAAAAAACTCAAATAGTAGATAATTATACTATTTTATTGGGCCAACGTTTCGCCCCACGTTGCAGGGCTTCGTCGGGGCTAAAAAAGATACAAACACTATAGTTACAAAAAGGAAAAAAGAAAAAACATAATTGTAAAATAACAGGGGTATAAAATGAAAAGTAAGATATAATAAGAAAAATTAAAGGTTGTAAATAGTAAATGAAAAGGGTAATAGTAACATATAGATAACAGGTATGCATGGTACAGTAAACCTGTAACAGGTATGTATTCTGTCTCATCATTTGATTTGTATTTTTTTCTTTTATCATCTCTTTATTTGTACTTTCTTTAATATTTCTTCTCGTATCTATCTGTTACTATTACCCTTTTCATTTACTATTTACAACCTTTAATTTTTCTTATTATATCTTACTTTTCATTTTATACCCCTGTTATTTTACACTTATGTTTTTTTCTTTTTTTCCTTTTTGTAATGTGTTTGTATCTTTTTTAGCCCTGACGAAGCCCTGCAACGTGGGGCGAAACGTTGGCTCAATAAAATAGTATAATTATCTACTATTTGAGTTTTTTTTGACCGCACGCGGACCATATTCCATTCATATTTAAACACTATTTTTTTCAAACTACCGATTTTTCGTTATTTTGTTATAAAATGTTGCTTGTTAAGAAACCATATCTCGGGAAATATTGAACGTCAATAGCTCTATTAGGACTCATATTTTAGCAAATTCACTCGAATTTAAATCATATTACATATTTTGTCAGGGTTTCTAGTGTTGTTGGTGTAAAGATATGGAGCCCTGAATGAAAAATTATTGTTTTTCAATGTTTTAAAACACCTACTATTTTTTATTCCCCCTAATTATACTTGCCAGACTCATGAATTTTCACTGATAATAATACGTAGTTTTCATAAAAGCAATCAAAAATTGAGGTGAAGTAACTGACTTTTTTCTACAGTGCTCTTGCACTAGATAAGCTAAAATCAGGAGCCACCAAACCTTTATGGTCACTGGCCTCAGAAGTTAACAAATTTTTTTATCAACACCCCTCTGTACAAGAATGTGTGATTCCTTCCTTAAATGATTCATTTTATTTTGACAATATGAAATTTTCACAAAAATCAATGTGAAGGATGTACTTGATTAAGTTACCAATATTTGGTTCGAAATTTGTTAATTTTAGTCTTAATTCAAGGAGTTCTAAACCAGTTTCCTATCCACTTTAGCTCATTAGCCAATTTATCTGGTCTGGTCCGAGCGCTTAACTGATGCGCACTGTCCTAATTCTGCACTATGGTAACTAATTCCCCTTCCCCTCTTTTGCTCACTACCCGATATGTCCAGACCAGTGTGGTCAGTTAGCTCCGCCCCACATCATCTGGACTTGGCCACGCCTGCAAATAATACTTTTGTGGGCGGAGCTCCCGATTTATCTGGTCTGGTCTGATCGTCTAAAGGCACCTTAAACTAATTAGCTCCCCAAGTTTTGTATAGGTTGGAGGCCTCGTATTGAAGTGATCGCTTATTCATAATTATCAGTAGGCGAAAACTATGAACAAAATATTTTTATTTTTCTGTTGTTATAAAAATTCGTATTTTAGGATTTCACTAGGTGATAATAACGAATATAATATAAAAAAAAAAGTCTAACAAAAGATAACGAACTAGTAATGTAATCAGGAAGACGGACACTTTTTTTCCACTTACTTATAAGGTGGTATTGGCTTTTTTCTGAGATCTGGCCTTTTGCAACTCATTCCTGCTCTTTCCTGGATTTCTTCTTCAGCGCAATCATCCTTCTTCTTAGCCATGCCACGTATGCGTGGAAGGGTATTCAGTATAGCAGTTGGTCTTTTTGTGCTAGTTCTCAAAAGACCATTGCACACACTCCTTTCAACTCCAGTAAGGATATTTCTGGTGGCTACCTGTAACAGCCATCACCATAAATGATATTATAAGTAAAACATTCATCCGTAATAATACAAATCGTTGGCATGAAAACCTAAAACTATATAAGTAAGCCTAATTTTAAAAATGTCAATTCGTCTCTCTTTAAATTAGGGATGTCAACTCAATACGGGGCCATTTAATGTAACTGACAAGAATCATATCACATTTTTCAAATTCTCTAAAAATTATATATTAAAGTAAAAGGTTTCATGAAGAGACTGCGCTAATGTATTTTTTAAGTTTGTGTATCATGATGTGTTGTGAGAAAGAGAACAGCTTTTCTGGGCATCCTTGGAGTAGCTCTGCAGTGACAAGATCATACATAACCCGGAGCTTTCCCTTTAGGCAGTAGTTTGATTTCAGGAGAAACTTCTGATTGGGTTAAGTCTAGATATATCATTTCCAGTATTCCATTATGTACTATAATTATAATATAATACCAACATTATGCCTCAAAAATCTAAATTCTTCGTCTCTTTATTTGATTCCGAAAAAAAAAAATCTCTTCATATGATAAGACTCCGTACGATCTGAACCGACGCGTGTGGCATTAGGTCGATAAACATGTAACTATAATGTGGCTGTTCCAGCAGTTACAAATAATTCTACAACTACAGTTTTAAAAAATTAAAACCAAAAATGGATGTTCAGATGGTTTAAAAAAATAGGATATGGAAAGTATTCTAAAATCTAATAATTCTAAATTTGAAATGGAGAGTTACTGTGGAAGGGTTGGGGAGAAGAAAGGGCAGTATAAGTAAATCTCCATTTCAAATTAAGAATGATTGGTTTTCAGAATTTTCTCCATAAACCATTTGTCTTAACCTTACCATCTGAACATCCATTTTAGGTTTTACTGTCAATTCGATTGACTTTGCAGGAGTCCCTCATTGAAAATCATTTTTTAGTTATAATCTCAACACCTAATGTTTTCGAGGTAATAACTAATAACAATATTCTCAAAAACTGGTTTTTTGAGATTACTTTTGTCATTTTGTCATACCCTTAAAAAATAGTGGAATAACTATGAGGCACTTGGTTTTATAACATGGTAACTAAAAAAAATTAAAACAATGTTAAAATGTTTGTTGATTACAATGTTTTACCAAACCATGGTGTCGCTTATCATAATACTATAATTATAATATAATACCAACATTATGCCTCGTTTCTTTATTTGATTCCGAAAAAAAAAAAAAAAATTCATATGAACAGACGCGTTGGTCGTTAAACACGTAACTAATTTTTTTAAGTGTTCGGTAGCATCAGTTTTTTTTTAGGCTGAATTCATATACATACTTTTATATAATAATTTCAAGATTATTAGTAAACTATTACTATATTAACAGTAACATTTAATTAATTTGAACTATAATTAAATTAATTAAAACATAATTTGACCTGCATTTTGGCGAAGGTCTGACACTTTTGAATTATATGATCTTGTACCTTGCTCCTCGAAGACTGAATGTAATTCAGCAAACAAAACAACACATGATTGCATTTTTCTTTTCCATATGTTGAATTTCAAAGGTGATATAATTTATGTTCAAATTTTTCCCTAAAATTATTTTTTTTGGACATAAACATTAAAAAATAAATTTAATATTACAAAAATATAGCTGAAATAATTAAGATAAGAATTAAATTTCAAGTTAATGTGGAAAAGGTATTAGAACTGTCAGAAAATAATTAATTTTTCAGAAAAAAAAAACAACATAAATTCATAAATCACAGGCTCGCCTTAATTTTTATTTACTGAAGTAAGCAGCTTGGTTACTTATTTGATCAATTTTTATGTGAAATCTGATGATATATAATAAATAGATAGATAGATAAAATAAAAATATTAAAATTGAAAATGAAAGAAGAAAACATAACTAGATAAATAAATAATAATAAAGATAGAGATAAATATGTGAAAATAGAATAAATAAATACATGTAAAAATTGAAAATTATTTATTATATAAAGTAGTACAAAAAAAAAATATAATGAAAAACATATATGTTATTAATTAAACATGTAAGAAAAATGATTAACAAAATTAAGGATGTGGTAATAAATTAAGTAAATATCACTTAAATAGTTATAATTTATTCGGTGACCAGCAGATAGTAGCAGTGAGGGTTTTTTTTGTTCTCTTTTTTTGTCAAAATTAAAATTGTAATTTTTGAGTTATTAGATGCTTGTATTATTTATCCTTTATTGCTTCCAGATGCCTTTCTTGAATAGTGGCACATCGCAAAAGAATTATTTAAATTATTTTTAAATTAGACATTCCAAAAATATTACCGTATCCTAGGGTTTATTTCTCTACAGGTGTCCTAACTACTACAGACTGACCTAAAGCTTCCAGGGTTATTACAAAATAGCCTCAGTTTACGATACAATCTATGAAATGTATAACACAAAATTAAAAACAAAAAACTTTTTTGTGCTACTATTCA
Source organism: Halyomorpha halys (assembly GCF_000696795.3). NCBI lineage: Eukaryota > Metazoa > Arthropoda > Insecta > Hemiptera > Pentatomidae > Halyomorpha > Halyomorpha halys. The sequence goes on from NW_027109134.1 coordinate 92,428, forward strand.
AGCAAACTAGCGTGAGTGGGAGGCAAATAAATTTTCACAAATAGCTAAAATTAAAAATACAAAATTATTTGATAGAAATAGTATTAAATGTACTTTAGGGGAAGCCATTTTGCAAATTGGGCTTTTAAGCTCAGTCAAACTATTATCAATAAATATGATACCAAGCTCGTGTCAAAGACTGTTTAATTTCTCACTGATAAACCGAATTAAATCAAAATCGTACCATCCCTTCTTGAGAAAATGGAAAAACCTGTTCTGTTAAGTGTCACTTTTCACATATAAGCACATGTGATTATGTGATTTAGCTTTCATACGACTATTTGTGAGCTTGGCTGACAACAGACCATTTTGTGAGACTTAGTTATTAGGACCCTTATCCCTAGGTGTAATTATAAAAATAAATTTTATTTTCGTCGAAAACTGGAATTATAAATTTCAAACGGTCGCAATACTTTTTCCTTTTAGTCTTCAGTCATGTTCGGACAAAAATTATCAGGTTCTGCAATTAAAGTCAGGTATAATTACCGATCTTAGAAAAAACAGTTACACCTATTTTACAAATAAAAATATGTATGCTTAAAAATATTTAACATTTTTTTATTGTGCCAGTCTCCGCCTTGTATTTTCCTCATTCATCGCCTGCTTTTGCCTATTTTCACGAGCAGTATTCTGGCGTAAACATTGGTAGATCAGCGCATTGCATACCTTTGCATTTCATTTCATATTGTGAAGGGCAACTCGTCATCATGATAGGATCAGGTTCTTCGTAACCACCATACCTTAACAAAGATTTATTTATAAAAATAGTTCATACACATCGCTCATCTGGAATGAAAGAAGCACAACATAAACCAAGTTTTTCGTTAACCGAACACAAAAGGTTTTGAGAAGAAGCATTCCTGTAGCATTTCCTCCAATTCGTGCTCCTGAGGGGTAACCTATTGTGTCGATTGGTTTGGTTTAATGTTTTAAAATGGCAGCTCCTTTTGTTGATAGGGAAACAACAAGTATTATAAGTTCTGGCGTTAGAAATTTCGAGATGTGCCTCTTTCATTCTGAATATGCGATGCATTAATTATCAATGCATAAATGTAAGAATAAGGAAAATAGAATTGGAGGCTCCTTTGGAAAAACGGTGTTTACTAAACATAACAATAATAGGGGTATTCATGATGTTATGTTATATAAATTTTTTTGCCATGTTAAATGTCATAAGTGTAGGATTGTGAGCAGCCCTATTTCTCCATTTAACACGCTTTAACATGTTAAACTAAAGATCATGAATACCCCTAATAAAGTTTCGGTGCCGATACCTCCAACTGTTGTTCACTTGTATCCTTTCAGTGACACCCAAATCTACGAGTCAGTCTTGCAAACCTCCCATCTTCGCTTCAATCAACATCTAGAACGATTACTGTCGGTTCAGTTTTCATTAACACTCTAGGAATCGTTTTGACCCCCCTTCCATACCATTTCTGATATACGGGCGGAGAAAGGGGGTTTATCTACAGGATACTGCCCTATTCTAATGCCATGGGTCAAGTTTTCATTTCGAGGGCCCACCGCAGAAATAAAAGTCAACCTCTAAGGCCCGACTTGAACCGGTGCCGCTACAGCTCCCACATAGCAAAAAAACTACTGCTCTACTCCCTGAGCTATATACGGCCCACTTTAGTGATCCGTTCGTTACACCCCAATGCTGTAATCTGAATTATATTTACCGGGTGCAGTTCCCGAAATTTGGCGTTGTGTACCCAACCCAACCAACCCTTTTTTCGCCAACCTCTTTGGTTGCTACCAGAGTTTCCGGCCACAGTTTTCTAGTGTCCCAGAATAAGTACAAAAATAGTAGTATCTGTTAATTTTTCATCGGTATTTAGTTTTAAATTAATTTTTATCCAATTACTATATGGCTCGGTTCTTGTACATACAATATAACAGTATTAACAACGTAAAAAAAAAAAAAAAACATATTTGCCAAGTAATAAACTTTTTCAAAAAGCGGAAAAATATCAAAATTTTCTTGAATAACGGCAAGAAACGTAGGAAGGAGGATCAGCCAGTCGGATATATAATAACTCCATCTGGATAAGATTAAAAATGATTCCCGAAAACATAATTGTCTTGCTTATAACTTTGTGTTCAGATATTAGTTTTTCGGTCTACTGTTTTTCTTTTTTAAAAAAAAACTTACTCGAAAGGTGGTATTGGTTTTCTTCTCAGGTTTGGTCTTCCGTAATATATACCTGGTCTCGATGATGCTCTTCTCTCGATGTACCATGACCATTTTTTACTAGCAATCCCTCGTGAGATTGAAAGGGTGTAAGGAATAACATTTGGTCTTTTGCTACTGGTTTCTAAAATACTACTACTCACACTCCTTCCAACCCCTGCTAGGATACTTCTGTAGGTTACCTGAAACAATCATTACCATAAATGGCATTATAAGTAAAACATTTTACCCTAATAATACGAATCGTTGGTTTGAAAAAATAAAAATTTTATAAGTAAGGCTTATTTTGAAAATAATCTCAATTTACCTTTCTTTAAATTATGGATGTCAACTCAATACGGGGCCATTTAATGCAGCTGGCCTCATTTTATAATTACAGATACTCTTAAAATTATAGACTGAATGGAGAGTTTTCAGAAGTATGGATAGGGTAATTAAATAGCATTTGTCAGTTAATTTAGGGTAATAATTCAGCTTTATTGTCCTTTTTTTCATTTTATTTCAAAACATCGCGGACCAGAAATACCATGGTGACAACACATCACCCGGGTAGTTCATCTGCACAAGAGGAGAAAAAAAAAGTTATTTCATCCTAATTTTTTATTACTCTAATCGAAACTATACAGTTAGGAGCAGTTGCAAAAAATTATACGATTACAATTAAAAAAAGTAAAACTATATGTTAAGGTTCTAATATTATTTGAAAATAAAAATACTATTCTAACTCATTTTTCATTCAGAGCTCCATATCCTTAAAACTTTAAAACAACATTATAACATATTATTTAAAGTTGGAGTAAATGGTCTAAAATACGAGCTTTATCAGAGATCTTGGTGTATAACAGTTCTCGAGATATGGCTTACCATAAAGCACAATTATTTTTTCCAAATAATGAAATTAACATCTAATGAACTAATTTTGGAGAATATCATGAAAACTGCTGTTCCTACGAAGATAATGCTGTTCAACTTCATTTTAGAATATACAACAAGCTTTAATTTGGGTGATAATTGGTATCTGTAGGAATAATTGTCCCTGTAATATATTTATTTCCGGATAACTAAAAATTAATCATATTTACCAAAATAAGTTCAAAAAACACAGATTTTTCATCATTTGAAAAAGGTTGCTTTTTGAAAAACTGCATCTCAGAAACTATTGGACGTAATAAATTAGCTCTATTAGGGATCATATTTTAGCAAATTTATTCTACTTTAAATGATGAGTTACTATTAAATATTAAGTTTTATAGTGTTGTTGGTAGTTTTAATGTAAAGATGAGTTACTATTAACTATTAAGTTTTATAGTCTTGTTGGTAGTTTTAATGTAAATGATGAGTTACTATTAACTATTAAATTTTATAGTCTTGTTGGTAATTTTAATCATATGGAGCTCCGAATGAATAATTCCTTTTTTTTAACGTTTTTAAACAGCCATCATTTTTATTTCCACTTACCCTGGTCGGCAGAGTTATCAATTTTAACTCATACCTGTACATAGTTTTCATTAAAGTAATAAAAATATGGAATGAAATGGAAAATTCTTTTTTTGGATTTGAAGGACTCGCCAGTACAAAAAAAAAAATGTTATTTTCAACAGAAAATAAAGCATATCAAGTCCGATAAACCATAAAATACGAATTTTTATAGTAACTAAAAGGTGTGTGATGCGCGCACATTTAATTTTATTTCAAAATTATTAGTAAACTATTATTATATAAACAGTAAATATTTTTATAAATTAATTTAAACTTTAAAGATAATCCAACCTGCATTTTGGCGAAGTTCTAACACTTTTAAATTATGTTACCTTATATCTTGCTCCTCGTAGACAGAATGTAATTCAGTGAAAAAACGATTGCAATTTATTTTTCCATATGTTTAATTTCACAGGTGATATAAATGTTTTATTTATGTTGGAATTTTTCCAATAAACATATGTTTGTATCTGAATATTACCTAAACAATGCTAAATAAAAACAAGGAGGAATGTTGTTATTGCCTGTTCTAAATTTAATTAAGCAGGGTAAAAAGTATTGGAACGCCTAGAAAATGTTTTTTTTCCATTATATTGGTTAAAATATAGTGATCATTGTCAGTCATGTTCAGACAAAAATTATCACGTTGTGCAATTAAAGTCAGGTATAATTACCGATCTTAGAAAAAACAGTTACATCTATTTTACAAATGAAAATATGTATGTTTAACAATATTAAAAAAAAAATTATTGTGCCAGCCTCCGCCTTGTGTTTTCCTCAGTCATCGCCTGCTTTTGCCCATTTTCACCAGCAGCATTCTGGCGCATACAAAATAAATTTAATTAAGCAGGGTAAAAAGTATTGGAACACCTAGAAAATGTTTCTTTTTCCATTATATTGGCTAAAATATGGTGATTATTAGTAAAGGAAACATATAAATTGCAAGGTCATAAATCATATTTTATTTTCCATACTATGGAACTGTATGTTGTTCCAACAAACATTGTTGAATTATTGAAGATAGTAATTAAATTTCAAATGTGTAAAAAGTATTGGAAAATAATTTGTTTCTTTACAAAAAAATATGAAGTCATATTACATGGGCTATCCTTTATTTTCAATTACTGAAGCAAACTTACTTATTCTTTCAATTTTTTTTTTTTTTTTTTTTTTTTTTTTTTTTGTGAAATCTAGGGAAATTAATATCCATTATACCTAAGTAGTACCTCCGAACTGCTTTGCGTTCAAAACCTGTTTTTGTTGTTCTTTGTTTTGCTAATGATCCATAAGCATTCAATGGAATTGCGGTTCGGTCTGAAGAGGTTTATTTTCAACCACTTTGGATTGTTTTGGAGAACCTATGTATTTTATTTTTATGCCTTTCGGTCTGTACTATTATCCATTGTGAAGATAATTTTTTCTTTAATTTCAAAGTTGTCAACGCTGAGTGTTTATTTTTTCAACAAATTCTTTTAGGGAGTTAAGGGATTGAAGTTTTTCGTCCCATTAAACCCATGCAGCCACATCTCATTACAGATACACTCACATATTTAAGAGTTGGCACCAAATAGTGAATTGTGCTCTTTCTTCACTTTTCTACAAAACATTTTAGCAGCCTCCTTGAAAAAAGTTATATTTTACTCTCTTACTATAGTGCAAGAGCCGGGAAGTAAAAAAGGCAGTTTATAATACATCTATCAAGTAAATCATGATAGTAAGACCAACTATATAGCAAAGCATGACAGTACGACAGCAAATGTCAGTTTACACGATGTCAGTACGAAGGTGAATGTCAGGTTACACGATGTTAATATACATATATTACGGCCACAGGTTGGTAGTATTATCAACAAAGATATATCACGTGAAACTACTGCTTTAGTAGCTAAGACAGCTCTCACTATCACTATCACCATAAATCATCAATATTATTCATTATCAAAGATGAGCTGAAAAATAATATAACCCAATTAATAAATAAATAAATAGTAAATCATAAAAATGTAAGTTCTCGAAATCGATATAGAAGATGACCTCGCAGCAGCACCTTAACTGAGGCAATTACTCTTCAATACTTTAAATACTAACTTCACCAAAACAATAAATAAAAACAACTTGATGAATTTGATTGATTGAATATAATTTAATACGTTAATTTGATTAATGCTATGAAATTCTGTTAGCGATTTAGTGATTATTAAATACAGAAGGCATTGAGAATCTAACAGCCAAGTTTTGCTGTCCAACTACCTTCTATTCACGCTAGTACCACGTTTCGTGTCCGAGAGACTTAAACGTAAGTTGTGTGTATATTAATATTTTGCTAAATTAAGTTGATTCAATAATAACTAAAAATCTATTAATTGCGTTTATATGTTTGTTGCGTTTTACATTAATAACAAAAATGTTTAATAAAAAGTTATTTCACTTTAAAATCTCACATAAAGCTTAGGACCTACTAACTCAGTTAAGAATTCAATATGTAATTATTAATGATTTGTAATGGCTAAAACGTGACGTGCTTATTTGTTATGAGAATTTTATATATTTTGTTTAGTTACGATGTTAACGTAAAGAATTGTTTCACACGTGGTTGGGGTTAGGTTAAAAAAAAACTTGGGACTATCTTACATGCTTAAGTATTTAATGCTACGATAGTTTATAATTAACTATAATTTATTTCAAAATCGTTTGATTTAGTAAATTAACCTGCTATATTGCAACTAAAACAATTCTTCACCACTTGTTCACTTTCAGAGGATATTTTCATACCTTTACTTTAAAGTTTTATTTTCATCTTCTGAATTACTTTAATTACCTAAGTGATTCGCAAGTCAGATCTATTACCATGGTTATTTAAATGGAAATATATAGGACCACCAAGGCATATTAAAGATTCCTGACCATACTTTAAGCATAATACCTTTTTAGTATTTTCATTATTTTCTTCCTAATAGTTTTAAAGGTTTGGATTTATTAGTGTCATTATATCATTTTTTATTATTTATACATATATTATATACTTTGTTGTAATGACAATTATGACTTACAGATGCGTTACGTGGCAGCTTATCTTCTTTCTTCCCTTGGTGGAAAAGAAGCTCCCTCAGCAGCTGATATTGATAAGATATTAAGCTCTGTTGGAATTGAGTCTGATTCAGAACGAGTGAACAAAGTCATATCTGAGCTTAAAGGCAAAAATGTTGAAGAAGTGATTGCTGCAGGTAACTTATTCTTATCGATTAATGCTTCATTTCTCTCTTAGGTCTATAACAAAGTGTTTTTCAGTAGAGTTAATGGGATACATCCTCTGTTTTTATTTATTTTATTCTCAATATAAAACTATCTCAATTTTTTGGAATAAGGCTCGTGGATTAAACTTTAGTTAGCTGCAAGATTAAAGAAGTACATTGACATGTATAGATTTTTTCTTAATTTGAAGTTTATGTAAGTTTAGTGCTTATTAATAGTTGGAGATTCTTACCATTGCTATCTTTTCTTGTTTCTTTAATCTCTATTAGTGTCAGTTAAAATTTATTCGCTGATGCGAAAATGAGAGGTTTTACACCTGTTTATCTAACTTTACTAGTACAAACATTTTAGTATAAATTAATTGTTAAAATATAGATAATTAAGTAAGTTACATTGGAGGTAAGAGTTAATGGTTGCTAAGGTATTATTTATGTTTAGTGAATGGTGTCAAGTGATGAAACTTTAAACTTTACCATCTTTCGGGGCTGAGAAACGTTTTGATGATACTTTTAAATCTGATGACGCTGTAATTTATCTGTTTTCTTTTTCTAACAGCTTCTGCCTCATCGGTCTTATAATTGTTCTCCCTTGTTTTCAGTTTTATTTACAGTTGGTGTAGTCCATTGTATTCACAATTGTTCCTAGTTCTTTATATAATTCTCTGGTTAACTAAGTTATAATTAACTCATTTTGTTAATGGTCCTTTTGTAAATTTTAGTTAAAATTCAATTTAAGATTAATAATAGTAGATGACATAGGATCTATTAAAATATGTTATGAGGGAGAAATTGGTCTCATCAATATCTCTATATTGATTTTAGTGCTTGTCCATTCTTTTTATTAAGATGTTTTGATTAATCATGTTATAACATTTTTATCTTGCTTTACTAGAACATAAATTTTCATTTATGCATTTTGTTTTTATATCTACTGTTCTGCTGTGAACCTGCAATGTAGGTTCAAATGCTGGCTCATAATACATAGTAGAACCAATTCTCCCAAACCATCTGCTTAATTCTCATACTGTCAATCATTCTTATTCTGGGAGTCTCTTGACACTAAGTCCAATCCTTAATGGCATTAGCTGTTTGGACAAATTTAGAACCTCCTCACCACTCATGTTTTGAGTACACTGTAATTCAACTCATTACCAAGACCATGATAATTACAAAGACCAACTCATTACCAAAACTTTAATCCCACTTATAATAAATGTATGGATAGTTATTGTCAGTGCTAAATGATGAAACTATGTTACATGCCATCTTTCGGGGCTGAGACCTTTTGATGACATTACTTTTAGCTGATGCCACTGTCAACCTATCCTATTATTATTATTATTCTTTGTTTGCTGATCATATTAATGAAATAGTAAACATTGTTTTATTATATGTCGGTTAATACCAACATAATTTATTTATATTTCGAACTAAAGTTTAAAAAAAAAATACCTCTGTATAATTCACTTAGTAATTTAATTAATATGAAGACCAACCTCTTTTTTATTTTATTGTTAAAATCAGTAGTCATTAGTGTTGCTATTTAGAATAATAACACAAAAAAAAAACTTTTGTTTAGTGTTAATTCAAATATAATTTTATACGAGCATATTTTACCGTTCGGTTTATTTGAGTTTTTATTTTATTTATTTATTTTTGTGTTAATTGCATTGAGGTTGACTTATGTTTATCTGTTAATTGAATTGTAGTTTTTAACATATTGATAGAGCACGAGTAACTGTGAACCGCTCTCCTTCCCTGAAAGTTTTTGGACCTACTTAGAATAAATATTAGTGAATTGGTATAAAAGAATTGCTATGTTTTTTATAACCAATATTGATAAAGTAACGCACTTTTATTGCGAAAAGGTTTTATCGATCGTCTCACTTGGCTGGTGCCGAACATATAGCACCTATATTTGAACAGGATTTTTAAAACCTTATTTAAATTTACAGATTAGCATGTTATAGACCTTTCAACATTAACCTTCCAAATTAAATATACTTAGTGATCAGAGATAGTTGACTGGCTAAATTATATTAGAAGATGGTTGTGGGGGAGGAGGGGGGTGCAGTCAAAATATAACACTATAAGTTATAGTTGAAACAACAATAAGTTGAAGTAACTTATTTCAACTTGTTTGTGTTATATTTTGATCGCACTCTCTCCCTCCCCCCTAACCATCTCCTCATAAATATACTTAGCTGTCATTATTTCATACAATTTTTTGTATTATTTTAGTGGTTCCCTTTTATAATATTGCTATTGCTTATTGTTTAAGTTGTGTCATGTGATGAAATTTTTTAACTATACCATCTTTCGGGGCTGAGACCTTTGATGAGATAATAATATTCTGAAGACACAACTTAATGTTTAAAGTGTACACTGTAATGTGTATACACTTAAAATTATTCAAGTGATCTTAGTTTGTTTTTTCAATTATCAAGATGTCACAATTTTGCTATAATGTATCATCTTTCTTCCAGGTAAAGAGAAGTTGGCTTCTGTTCCTTCCGGAGGTGGTGGTGCACCAGCCGCTGCCGCTGCCGCCCCTGCTGCAGCCTCACCTGCCAAAGCAGCTGGTAAGAACTTTATTTGGCTAAATTGTTCAGTTATAAAACTATAATTTTATGGTGTAATTGTGTTGTTTTTGTGGATTCCTTTTTGCGATAAATATTGATTTATTATATCTTCAGTACGATTTCATTCAACAACCTCATCAAATATATTTATTAGAATATTTTACCTTTCTCTTAATGCCCAATTTTCCTTATTCTGTAAACATATTTTATTGCTTTAAGCATTAATCAAACCCTCTTAATAGTTATAAATACTAGTAAGAGCAATATTTAATGCAAAATAAAATTATAATGGTGATCCAAAGGTGCTCCAGTTCAACTCATTGACACCATTTTTCACGCCATTAACAGATGAAATATCAACATTGAATTTTATTTATGATTCTCTTTTTGTGGAATTATGTCACTTTTTAGCTATCTCTGATAAACAGAATTGATATTTATTTTATTATTTTATTTGAACAATTTTTTTATCTTTTTGAACAAAATTTAAATATTGTGAACTTGTAAGGTCATTTAATGAGGAATATAGCCTTCTACTGTTTCTATACTTTTTTGAATATTCATTAAATAATAAATTAATCAAATCTTGTGAGTTGTTTTATTTTTTCATACAATCTTGATTTTAAGCAAGATGGTAGGTAGGAGTAACTTGTAACCGAACTTTTCTTTTATGTTTATCATACACACCACGCATGTGCTCACTTGGATTAAGGTTCAAATTCCTAGCCTTTCTAGGTTAGCGGATACCTGTGTATTCAGGTAATTGAAAACACGTTTTGCTTTATCTGGCCAAGCTTAACTAATGATTAAGCAAATATGAAGCCACATCTCCACATTCTCTGAAGCATTCAAGGCTCCCCTTTGGATTGGTACCAACTCATTACTGGTCTCACACAGAACCTGGTAGAGCCTCTTCTAACTTATAGAACTGACTAGACTGTTTTCAGACTTTCATGGCTTGGGGCTACTCTTCTCCCATTATTGAATGGTCCATTTTTCCATTCTGCTTCAGGCCCAGATAGATATTCTCTAGGAAAAGCATAGTCTCTTTACAGTCTTCTGCAGTAAAAATCACTCTCACAGATCTTGAGATAAGGTTTGACTCTCAGTTTTCTAATAGTTGATTCTGTGATTAGTGTCCACTAAAGACTACTAATAGCTTTTCTCAGAAGTTGTCTGATTGAGTTTCCAGAAAACTTCCATTTTAATATAACAGTGGTCAATGATATTAATATTGGACAACTTGAATTTAATTATCTTGAATTATTCCCACTCTCAGTCCTTTATATGGTCATAGATATTGTAGAGCAATAAATCATTAATTGCTCCTAACCAATCATATTACTCTAAGTATAATAATAAATGGGATGGATTCCAAAACTTGGGAAATCGTAGATTTATAGGTGTTTCAATATTTTTTTGGAATAGTTTTCTCATATAAATGTGTATTTTTTAAAATTATAATATTTTTATTGCTGTTGTAACATGGATGTAAATATTAAGATATTCCTTTAAAGTTTATATGGTTTATTTTATTTATTTATTTTTTTTATTAATATTCAATTTTACTTTCAGAGGAAAAGAAGGAAGCAAAGAAAGAAGAATCCGACCAGTCGGATGATGATATGGGCTTTGGTCTCTTTGACTAAGATGGTAATTTCTTAATTCACATTTCTAAATTTAATGTGTTTTTATTTCGCCGCATTAGTTCGATACTGCTTCGCTAATACCTACTCTTTGCTACTCTATACTATGTTAAAACAGGCCAGTCGCCTTTGCAAATTAACGCATTGCCTGTACTCCTGTCACTCATTTGAAGGTCATCCTGTCTATATATCTGAGCATTGCACTTCTTTTTGTTAAGGGACCTCTTAGAAACAGTTCATATTGTACCTGCTTTCTTGTTTTTCTCCAATATTGTTAAGCTTTGTTATCTGCAGGCTTTCAGAAGACTAATACCATAAATAGTGTTAAGAGTATCTTTTCAGATCCCCTCCTAGCAAGGCCATCAGCCTTCAATGACCAGTCATCCCATACTCAAATGGTTATGGTGAGAGAGTTCAAATTAATTGTATACTCTTAACCAACATAGACAAGGTTGTATAACTACTCAATGCATAAGTGGCATACTATATTGCAATAAAGGATTATAATCTTTCCCTCTTTTATTAGGGTTTGGGCACAGAGATTGATTGCAAGCACCTTAACTTTTAAGACTGAAGTGTGCATTCCTTAAAATATGAAAATTCTCTCTTTAGGTCATTTCATTGGCATTTTGATTTACAATCTAGGGTAAACCTTAGATGTTCAACCTACAAATTTGAATCAGTTACCATTCAAATGTGATGACCTGATTAATAATCATTTTTTTAGCATGAAGATAAAGATTGATCTTATGATGGTTGATGTCAAGGCCTTAGTCCTGACTCCATGCATACTTAAAGCAATACTTGATTGTTTTAGAAAATTGGCATTTTTGTTGTCTAGCTGTTCAGTCTGAAATGTTAAAACATTGTGGGTGTAAAAAGACCACTTACTACTTTCTTGGCTCTGTTTCATAATAAAGTCTTTTAGTAAATGGGGAATTCAATGTGAAATGAAGTAGCTTCAGTATTAATAATTAACAAATTGTGTTAGTGTGTTAATGATGAATTATACTTATCACCATCTTTCGTATGAGAAAAATGATTCTTGTTTCTAACTGAAACACACTAATTACATTTAAACTAACATATTTGAGCAAAGAGTATGTACTGAATATCTCTCTCCCCACACCAACCTTAAAGTAGTTGATAATTACAATGAATTAAGTAAAGTGTTATTAACTTCTACACGGTTGGTATGGATATAAAAGATGCGAAAATAGATATCTTAAATAAAAGATATCTGTCCTTCCTAATCCCTTCTCAATAAAAATAATGATAAAGAAACTAATTAATTTGTGTCAGCAATACAATATTAAGATTCACCACACACAGTTAGTGATGTTATGTACTTTATAATGATTATAGTAAAGTATTATCCCTTGATTATTATTGTCCCTCCTTTATCAAGCTTTTAAATGAGCTCAAATATCCTGATTCTATGGATCTACTCGCGAAAATTAGTAGATTTGCTCCATTTACAAATAAATCTAGAATATTCATAGATTTAGAAAAGAAATTCTGACAGACATGGTCTGTATGTTAGTAGTCTTTAAAAGACTATAAATTACCTGATCTGACCTTAGAAATTTGGTTAAGTCTACTTACTTGCACAATCTAAAATATCTTCTTGTATGGCCAGCTATCGAATTGGTGGAATCTCTGTTTTTTTTTAAATATAGTTCACCAAAACCATACTTAATGAAAATGATAGATATACTTATGATGATTTTTTTTTTTTCATTTCACCATCTTTCGTATGAAAGTAATGATTATTTTATTTTATCTGAGGTTTATCTATCTGTTATATATAGGATTGTGCTATTCAAGATTATTTGTATCCTATTTTCTTTGTGTAAAATCCTTAGTTACGGAAAAAATCTAGTTCTTGTGTGTGAATTTAAACAAATCACCTTGTGTGACTGTTTTCGAGATTACCGAACCCATTGCTTTTATTTTATTTTTTGGAGAGCATAGGAAGGGAAATCCAGATGAGTTAAGTACTCTGCCAGCCATAAAGTTATTCCAAGCTATTACATTAAGTTGTCCTTAATAATTAGTTACTTTATCTTTACTAGTAATTGTATTTGCAAACTACAGTCACAAAGTGATTCACCAAGTAGTTACAACTATGTAATTGTAAATTTATTTTTACAGTTGCTCCAAATTAACCCTTTTCCTGGAAAAAGTAGAAATAATTTTAAAATTCATTTTTTTTTTTTACAAGTTTTCTTCCAATTGAGCCTTAATTGATAATGAAATGAAAATGACATTCTGAAGTTCTATTGATTAATCTTTATAACTTTTATGGCCTTTCGTAATAAAAGGGAACCTCGCTTCCCCCTTGCCTGGTTACCAGTATATTCAATCTCGAGGAATCTGGTTTCTTTTCTCGATAAAAAATTACTTTGCCTGCTAGTATAAAGTAATTTAGTATATTTATGGCTTACTATGTGTCAAGTATTGAAGAACTGTTATTTTATACAATAGTATAAAAGTTTAAGTGGTATTGCAGTTAGAAGCCTTGTTTAAGTTATCACTACCACTTAATTTAAATCTTTTCATCATCGCTCCCTTAAGTCCAAAAATCCCATGTCTATTAATTCTTGACAGTTTTAAGTATCAGTTTAAATGATTGTGTCCATGATGATCACATTTTTAACACCATCTTTCGTATGAAAGTAATGATTACTATTATATCTGAGATACATCTACCTGATACTGTTATATTTCTGAGAGATTTTAATAGACCCATTATTAAACAAAAACAATTTAGTTAAGAGACCTACATGCAAAAATTGACCTTATTAATTTCCCTAGTTTAGTGTTAATTTATTGTTTCTAGTTCAGTTATCTAAAATATTAGATTGTTAACTCTTCTCTATTTTTAAAATCAATATTTATTGTTTATATCTTTTAAATCAAAAATTAACTTATTTTTTCTGTTTATTTGTTTCAGTTGGTGTAATTATCGCCCATTTTATTGTACAAATCTTCTTTTATAAGTACTGATAAATAAAATACTTTTTACTTACCCTTGTGTTAATTTAATTACCATTATATTACCCACAAGAAATTGTGAAAAGCTCTAATGAAAAGTAGGGTTTGTATTTTAAGTTTTATACCATGTCCAGGGTCATCTGACAGAAGAAACATATTTTTGTTATTTTTGCAGTTAGCCCATAATTATAGTAAGGATGGTTTCCTCCAAGTAGCTGCCTTAGAACCTGGTCTATGGTATGGTTGCTGATTTCAATTTTCTGTTGGGATGCAATATTTCTAGGTATAGGCAATTATAAAATTGAATTTTTTTTATTATTTGCCTTTCTTACCTTAGAAAACAGCATTTCATGTATCACTATCTTTAAACATACTGGTTAGGGTGGGTTTGGATTTCATCCATTATAGACAATTTTGTGAGTTATGTATAAAATAAATAAATACTAATCACTTGACAAACTACAAAAAAAAAAACTTTTATCTGTTTTTCTTTATTTATAAAACTGTGTTTTTAGCTTTAATTTACTGAAGATTGTATTTCCCAACCATACAATTTTAATTTACAGAACAATCCTTTAGTTCTGGCATAATTCAAATCATCCTCTGTTTTTTCTTTCATTTCATGATTAGTCACTATGAAAATTCATTCACATCAAACATGAAAATTCATTATCATTCACATTCATGAAAATTCACTAAAACATATTTTGAGGCCCTGTATAGTCCCAGTATTATTGTATTTCATTATAATTATTTATTTATTATGGATATTTTCACACAATCTTACTGTTCTTTCCAGAGAGCAGTTCTTGGAATTTGAAGTATCTACTTCTGCAACTTTACAAATAGAAATTCCTCTTATCAGTTTTTCAACATTATTTTCAAGTTTGCAAGATTATAAGTTTACCATGTCAAGTAAACTGGGTAGAGGGAAAACTATCCACTCTCAAACCATAAACATAATTACTTATGTTTTTAATTCATGAAAACAGGCTGGGAGTAGTCGGATCCATGTTTCCTCTGTTATGAAAAGTCATAAATTATAGCAGTTATCATAAGTAAATTCCTTTCTTGAGCCTGTAATATGTTAAAGTGTGATGTAAAAATTCATTGTTTACTGTATACATGTTGCTCTGTGGCAAACTGAATATATAGATATCACAAGTCTATGTAACATAAGTGGAAGGTTGCGTGAGTGTTAGTTCTCACGACAGTAAGAACATTTTATGTTATTTAACCGTACTAATAAAACAGTAAAAACATTTTATTTCTGTCCACCACCCTCGCGTTCAACAAAATATACTGCATTTTAAAACATAAATATAAGAAATTTGTTGCACTGATTCACAACATAGTTAAACTTAAAAAGGTTTTTTTTTTTTTAACAATGAAAATAAAATGACTTTTTAGAAGATATTGTGTATAGCAATTCAGAACTGAGTTGTTAATATATTTGCCTACAAATTAAAACAAGAATCAATAAGAAATAGTCCCAGTAAAAGAGAAAAGATTACCTAAAGAAACGAAAAAAACCCCAAATCCTTACTTAAGAGACCGAGAATTGGGAGAAATCGTTCCAAGGAGCACCCAATCCCGAACTGATAGGGCGTTACAAAGTTCGGGACTGCCTCTAGGTTTGTTCTCGGTAGGGTAGGTTTCCCTCCCTACAGGCAAACTCATTTTAGTTAGATGTACTATACCCAGTGATGATATTCAGTGGGATTGGTCCAACCTGTTATTAAAATTGTCTAAGCTTTCGGAACCTGTAGTAAAACAAACATAACATTTTTCATTGCCTTTGATTCTTTTAAAAAATATACCTATTTGAAAGTATATGTGTATATTAAATATTCTACTAAAATAAACTTTGTAATAAATCTAAACTTGCTACTGAAACATTTGGACAAAAACAAATTTGTTAAGGAAACCTTTTCTGTTGGCGAACTCGTTGTTAAATATTTCGAATATTTATACACTGCTGATACTCTAATAATGTTCATTTTGTCCAGTTAACTGAACAAAGTGCCTTCCATGTTTTTGAGAGAATCTATTGATTATACTTTTTCGTTAAGTGAACTGCTTAAACTTGGACAATTATTTATGTAGTTCCCTGAAAAGTATTTTTATAGTCATTTAGTGGTTTGGCAAGTCCTCTGTTACTCAGCTTTTTATATATGTTCTCTTAGATTTGCTTCATCAGACATCTGTGAATGTTAACCTCCACTGGAGTACTGTAGTTATTATTATATACTAAAGGTCCAGTAATGATTAATTGTGATTGTGTTCAGGATAAGAGACATTGCAATAAACTTCATCTATTTTGTTGTTGCGTACGATAATCTGACACGATAAAATGTATGCGAATTTGCCCTCCATTTCCACATTTGGGGTTTGTTTATCCCTCCCAAACCAGCGTAGCGAGCGGATATATGATACTGTTACGGTTGCCATGGTAAAATAAAAACACTGGCGATATCTGCGTAGACAAGGGGTGTTACGGTTGTCATGGTGAAATAAAAACACTGGCTAGATCTGTGTAGACAAGAGTAGTTACGACTGTCATGCTGAAAACAAGACACGAGCGATATGTTCTGACGAGTGGGTTTTGTTTTTGTGAAGGCGACAGTTTTGATTTTGGAACACATATGTTCAAACGAGTGGGTTTTGGTTTTGTGAAGGTGAGAGTTTCATTTTGGAACACGTTACGGTTGTTCAATGTGAAGTGGTAATAGTTTAAAGGCCTTCTGTTATTGTTTGAACTGGAATATCACCATATGAGAAATGTTGTCATATATGTTTTGTTTTTCAAAATTATGGTGTTTTACTTCAACGGACGGTCATTAACACTAGAAATGAAGGACTAGGTGGGGTTTGAGCTAAATTTTATTTTATATTCACTTTTATACTCTTTTGGGTAATAATGTAAATATAGTTATTAAGGTTAAGTCAACCTATAAGTTTTAATTGTTTTATTAATTGATAAGAATTCTTTTTTTTCCTTTTTCATTCTCTGTATATACATTTCTTCTTATTATTAAACTTTTGTACATATAGTTCTGCTGTTCTTTCTCTGCTTTAAACTTGTTAATTTACTTATATTATTTTTTTTGTTGTTCACGGAATATTACGATAATTCAACAGGTGGGTAGTTAACACCCCTAGGCTTTCTGTTATTTACATGTATAGGTATTCGCCAGTGGTCATAATTCAACAATTGGTTATGTAGGAGTATATTTTAGTTATATTGTGGGCATAATGCTTCGGGGTTTTCGTTATTTCCAAGAAAAAATAACGTGGCGCCTAAGGAGTAATTTATTCTTTATTGCTTTTTTTTTCCTTTTGCGATTATATATTTTTTTTTATTTGACATTAACTCGCCCCCTTCTCCGCTGAGCGTGGGCAACGATAAACGTATAACTAAGGATAAATCAAAATTTGCGGTTATAATACTTTCTGCCTTTATCAAATTTGGTATGGTGTATCTTATATCAATTAGATATAATGTAGGTAATAAGATAGCCTTGAGACTTGTACAAAGTGATAACCGAAAATGAAGTTTATTAAACATCAATAACATTAACATTTTCAATAGTTCGGAAAGTAATAATGAGACTGCAAACACCACCATTCGCTCAAAAATTCATTATAGAGCGAGATTAGTTTTTAAATGGTTATTAATAAAGGTAAGGTCCATGTAAAGAACAGATTGAATCAAACTTTAAGAAAAATGAAGTACCTATAGATGAATCAAGAAGTACATTATCGTATTGAAACATCGATACTTAAATATTATCGATACGCATCCTAAGTAGGTTATACCTCACTGATACGAGGCGGGACTGTGGAGACGGATTTTTGATCTGTTTCTTTGCTATTGTGATATATCTGTGTTCTTGAAATTTTTCTGTTCCTGTATGTAATAATTAAGTAAAATTTTCAACGAATAATATTTTTTTTAATACAAATCGTATCCTATTAAATTAACAGTTATGGAAAAAGCGGAGCTAACTACAGTTGTGAAAGAATTGGATGATATGGCCATGAGAATGTTACAACTAATGAAAGAATACATTGATGTCAAGAGCACATTAGAAGAATTAATCAAGTCTGGTAGTTTACATTTGGCTAAATCACGTTACATTATGGGCAATAGGAGTGTTTCAGCACTCCAGTTGCCATCTGAAGACAGTAATGAGTTCACTGCTTTAGTTAAAGTTTTATCAGTTAAAGACCCAAATGATGAAGTCATCTTTGACTTAAATAGGCTTTCATTAAGTGATCTAAGTAAAGATGTTAAGTCCAGGCAGCCTAAAGTCAAAGGTGAAAGTGAGGAAACAAATAATCTAGACAAGAATATCCAAGATCCTCTTAAATGGTTTGGTGTTCTTGTACCTCAGAACATGCGACAAGCACAATCCAGTTTTTCTAAAGCTTTAGAATATGTCTTACAAGGAACTAATTTGCAGTTAGAAATGATGCGATTAAAAGTTAATTATGACATTAAGTTAAAAAAGAAAAAGGAACTCCTCGATTTAAACATTTAATGTTATATCTAATATTTATATGATGCTGTACATATGTAAAAGAATACAAATATATTTATTTTTAAGTATAAATGTATCAACATCTTTATTTTGCATTAATTTTATTTTAAAAGACTGAATTTTTAACAAGAGTATACAAAGTAAATGTATGGAAGTTCATGTATTTTTTAAACTCTTTTAACAATTATCAAAATATTTTATTTTTTTTATGTTTATTTGAAATTGTATCTATCACTATTGTGTCGCACAGTAATATATAGACATTGTTGAAATGGTGGATAGTGCCTTATGTACATACATACTAGTTATTGTAGATAGCCTGTTCTAAATTATGAAATTTTACAATAAATTATTAAAAATGGTCTCTCTGATATTTGCTTTTATAACTAGAATTCAGTTCAGGCACCATTGCTATGTTAGATCTACAACAATTTAGCTTTATATTTTTACTGGAAGATTATTGATTGACCGTGTGTGAAGATGAAAGGAATATGGTCCAGGTGCGGTCAAGAAAAACTCAAATAGTAGAAATATACTAATTTAATGAGCCAACGTTTCGCCCCACGTTGCAGGGCTTCTTCAGGGCTAAAAAAG
>NW_027109134.1:112183-138155 GCF_000696795.3 Halyomorpha halys
TATATATATATATATATATATATACACACATATTTAGCAAATGCCTTATTTCATTATGTTGTGTTTTTGTATTGGAAATGTAAGGGCTGAAGATGAAACTGAAATGCAGGACATCCTTCTAAGATAAAAACATATGGCAAACTGCCACATTTTAGATCCACTGAGAGAATTCATCTAATTGTGGTAATTACCTACCTTGAAAGTTTTGGAGCATTTTCTAGATCTTGTGAAAATAGTTCCCACCTCTGGGTACAATTTAGAAACTAAAAAGGTACTCGCTGACTACTGCGTTTCACAAGTCCCGTAAGAGGGATTTCAACCCTCAGTGTCTCATCTGCAGCATTTTGGAAACTTCTGAGCACACTAGAACCACTCTTGAGGTCTTAATGAATACACTACGGGGTAAGACAGGTATCTGGGTGCCCATTTTCCCGACTCAAATGCCCCTATAGATGAAGGTGAGGATTAAAATGATTTCCCGATTAAATTCTTTTTTGTAAATTTTTATTGGCTGTGAAAGCAAAATATATCCATTTATGGTTCTACCTAACCAAAACAAAGTGATTGAATAAAGGGGTGTGTACTTGGATATTAATGTATTTTTTTACATCTTTAATAAATATGTACTGGGGGAGTAGACAAGGGCCCCACCTTGGCTATGCCCAGGTTGGCAATAAATAACTGGAAGTAACTCAGCTGTATGACTACATTTTTTTTTAAGCTGTATTAATTTCTCCCACCTTATTTCACAAGGATAAGCAAAACAGTAGACTAAATTAATGAATACATTCTATTACATATGATTGTATTCAGAAGAAAAATAATATCGAGTGCTTGTTTTACCCAGGCAAGGTGAGTCCCTTGAGCATTTGCCTGATTTCTACTACTTCTTTATGTAATTGGATATAATGGTGACAGAAAAGTTCACAATTACTTAAAATATGTTTTCTTCAATGAAGATAATAAAAATATCCTGTTCATGCAGAAAAGTAAATTATGAACATTACACAAAAGTTTATTTAAAGCAAAAGTAAATAAATTAATGAATGGAATATGGTCCGGGTGCGGTCAAAAAAACTCAAATAGTAAATGGGTATACTATTTTTATTGAGCCAATGTTTCGCCTCACTCTGACTTTGACTTCCGTCAAAACAGCCCTGACGAAGTCCTGCAACGTGGGGCGAAACGGCTCAATAAAAATAGTATACCCATTTACTATTTGAGTTTTTTTGACCGCACCTGGACCATATTCCATTCATTAAATAAATTAATGTTTCATTTGAAAATAAAAAGTGTATGGATTACTTCATCAATATTTATAAAATAATTTAACAACCTTTTTTTCTAATAAAATTTATTACTTTCTTTGTTTTAACCTTAACTATTAGCTTTAATTAAATTTGTGTCAGTATAATCTGTTGTACATAACAGTTTTAAATGCAATGATCATTAAAAATCCATTTAGAACAATGTAAAGACGTCTTTTTGGTTTTTCAATTTTTCTTTTGGTACCACAAATAGCAAAAGTTATATTACTTATTTCCTGTATTGGTTCCTAGCTATAAAGTACATAAAATATAAAATTTTATTTCTTCCTATAAGCAAATTGATTACAGCTATACTTCTTCAGGGTTAATAATCAAATAAAAATATTAATATAGCTTCAACTAGATTTTTCAGGACACTTCTGATAGATTAATGGTTCAAAAATAGGACAGAATATACAGCCCTAATGATTTTATATAAACTTCTTCAATCATTTTTATTATTAAAAATATACTTTAAAATTAAACAAAAAAAATCAATGATTGACTATAGACATCATTCTATGGAATCATCCACACTCAGAAGTCAGCTCTAGGTGTTTATAGGAAATTAAGAAAGACTAAAATAAAAAAGAAATAGTTAAGGCAAATATTAAAAAAACAACTTTATTTAAATAACAAACATTCACAACAAATATCAATAACTTTATTTACACGAGATCAATTTATATAAACTTAAATGGATTGTTTTCAGGATACCAATGAACTATAAGATACTGATGACCAATAGCTAAATATAACATTTAAAAAGGTAACTATTGCTTCATTGATAACTACTCACAAGCTAAGAAAACTAAACTCATTCTAAAATTATAATGATTCAGGAAGAAATTACTAATTAGTAAAATCTAATATTTAAAAGTAGAAACAGAATAAAAAAATATTAAGAGTAATTACAATAAACTAGTATTTACAATATTATATACTAAAAATCATGAGTTATATACAATATCAAAACATTGATATAATTACATTTCACAACAAATCCAAGAGGCACTGTATTAAAGTGTACAGTATATTTCTAAAAATAAATTAAAACTAACTCTGAATTTATGAACTTCAAAATTAACATGAGACAGATTCATAACTATTAAAAATGTAAAAGATATTTAATTTTAAAATTTTCAGTTATTTGTGTATTTTGCATGAAAGACACATGATTCACGTAATATAATGAATAACTTTCAATTAGTTTATGATTACCAACTACTTATAATAAATTATTTACATAAGTGAGAGCCATCACTTCCAGGCTGTTTCTATCTACATTTAGACCTTGAGGCTCAGCTAACTTCCATTTTCACAGGTGTATTATCCATTACTTGTGAATAGGTATTATCATAGTACTGATTTTCAGCAAACCACTCAGGATGCTCTTCAAGAAACCTAAAATAAACAAATGTTAATTCAGTTCAAGGTCCTCATTTCAGCAACTAATAACAGCTATCATAAAATTGGGCCGTTTGTGGCTGAGTTGAGGCGTCTACCTTCCCTGCATTGTTACTGCAATTAACAAAATGAAATTTAGCTGAGAGTTGACTTTTATTTCAATTTTGGAGATTCTACAAAATGAGAAGTTGACCTCCCCTCTCCCTCCACCATAGTCAGAATAGGTTGGTTACCAGTAGATAACCCCCCCTCCATGTCACTAATGATCCAGAAGGGAGTCATAAAAAAAAAAAAAACTGAAAATTAGATCCCCAGTGAGCGGACTACAACTTTTTATTGACTAACATCTTTCTTTATGCATTAAATTTTAAGAAGTCAAGTATTGCTATGAAACATATATTAGAGCATTATGTTATGAGAATTTTTCTTTCCTTATATAATTAAATGTTAAAATAATATATTTTTAGTAATTAAAATATGAGAAAAAAATAACATACTTAGTAAATCCATTTAAGTACTCAGTGATTGAATTCATTTTCGATTCACTATGCTCAGCATGAGGAAATATTTCTGGTATTTTGACTGCAACAAAAACACAGAAGAAATTAATTAATTTTAAAAAAAAATTAAGTAAAAGTTTGATAATAATTAAGTTATCTATGAAGAAAAAATTATTAGTTAATTAATTATCAGTATTATTTCTATATCTTCCTCCTACCACCATAAGTGTTGGCTAAGGTCACTCCAGCTTGTACTAACAGGCCCCAGGCAAACAAGAAGCCTCATCCATGATCAGATTAAGCATTTCAGGTATCTTCAAAAAAACTTGAGGATACAGAATGGGGATGTCAAAAAGGCTCCATCCATGGACCTACCAAATGGAAGCTGGCCTTTGATGAGTTACTGGGAGTGCTCCCCAAAATGGTCTAAATAAATCACTTAATCACAACATTAGTTTTCAGTTACTGGGCTGGCTTAAAATAAGTAACAGAAAGACTGTATGTATCTTTCAAGACTCAGACCACCCTCCTGTAAAGCATAATTCAAAGGGTACTAGGTATACTTAAGCAGTCTGGAACTAAAACCTCTCACAACATTCCATTGAACTATACGATACTGTTGAGTAGTGATATCAATTACACACCACAAAACTTCCATCAAGAAGTACTTTCCTACAATCCAGAACAGTTATACAAATAATAATAGCCCAGGTGTTTCTCAGGTAACTTTTTCAACCATGCTGAGGGTTAACATTTCTACCATATTTCCATTTCCACTAATAAATTTCCTTAAAATTCAAGATATTTTTTAATCATTTAATCAAGAAACATATATATACTACATACCTAGAGCCCTTGCCAGATGAACAGCACCATAGATGAGGCAAGGAGCAATCGGATTGCCTTCTGAACCCTGCTGCTTCAAAAACCAATCAGGTACTAATTTTCGGTTGACTAACTTCTTTAGAAGGTCCCTTTCTCTTTGGGACATAGGTCTCAAGACCAGATTCTCCCCACTAAAATAAATAATTAACATAGTGGTATCCCTGATTTACAGAAGTCTAAGTAACACTAAATATAACCTTCAAGAAGTTAGTTGGAGGAGCGAGCAGTCAAGAAGGTAAGGTTTCTGGTTTCCATTTCCCAACCAACTTCTTGAATACATTTTCAATCATTTAAATGATATTTCCACCATAATAAATGTAATCTTCTGTATCTTGTGGCATAAGTTTTTTTTGATTTTAGTAAAGCTATAATTTTGAAATGCAACTGAATTAGGTAAGATTTTAGAGTCATTATCAATTACAATACCAGGATTAATAAACTATCCTTGAATGGATATAAAAAAAAAAATGTTACAAATTATTACACAATGGTGGTTTATTACTTCTATAATAATTTACAAACATTGAAATGTATTTAAATAACTGTAATAGTTCCAAATTAAAAAAAATATATGTTTCACTGGAATGTTTTGTAGGCTTTGGTATAATGATTCAAAACACTTCTTTTTTCATCATAAATGTCCGACAAATGAAATCCCTAACTGGCTGTCATTTTGAAGCAAAATGTTAGGTGACAGTAAATGGACACATTTTTTGTTAGATTTTGGGATTCAATTTATCTTGAAATCTAAAACCTCAAATGTTGAGGGGTTTATTTTTCACCATTCATCTTAATGTTCAACCACATACAACTTAGCCAAATCACTAAAATTTTCATTCAACACAGTTTTGATAATTGGCTTTTTGTAGCGGAGAGCGTCAAGGTGGCCTTAGTAACCTACATAACTGCAACAATGTTGGTTCGAATCCGGACTGTGGGAGTTGACTTTCATTACCAGGCTACCACGCAGAAAGAACACTTAACCTTCCACTTTGGTTAGAATAGGTCAGTTACCTTTAGATAACCACTTCTCTGTGTGTCAGAAATTATAAGGTAGAGGGTTAAAAAAAAAAAAAGATTTTTGATAATTTCTTCTTTACCTAACACAGTTAATAATTTGTTTTCTTTTCCGGGTTCTATCAGGTTCAAATATAACAGTTTAAGAACTCAAAGAGAAAGAACAACAAAGAGCTTTAAGAACTTTTAAAAACTCAAAAACTGATGAAATCATAAAAAAAATATGTTTTACTGCAGAGAGTGGTAATTCCTGTGCAATTGTTGATTTGAGACTGACTTTCAATCTTCTTTGTACCCATCGACACTGGCAACAAAACATTTCATGAACTGACGAGTAGTGTTGGTCTACTGGATTGTACTATAATTAGTTAAAAATATAAGCACAATTTTATAAATTAGTTACTTATTAATGTCACAGTATTTTAATAGTATCATTCTAACAATCTTCGATTGTTTTGTTTTTCTCTTTTAAACCATTGTTTTATAAATTAATAAATTAAATTTTTAAATAACTCATTTATTTAGCCATAGCATTAATGATATACAATGAGCAATTTTCCACAATAAAAAAAAAAAAATGGTGCCTGTTGAAAACCTATGCCCAAATTGTTTCTCAGGTCCCAGGAATAAAAGGGTTGGGGTGCCTACTTTGACCTTTTAAATAAGTGAAAGTATCCTATCGGTCATAAAATACAAATAGTAAGTTAAACTAAATACAATCTATAGATTAAAAATTTCAAAATTCATATTAAATTTGAACTTACCCTTTTACCACATCGTGGCCAAGAAAAGATGCTAAATCAACAGATACACCATCTAACTTGTTTTGTGATACATGCCCGTCTTGTTTTGTTTGAGATACATGATTTTCTGTTTTTACTAAAGCCGTGTTATCCGATTTCTGAGAAATATCTACTTTACTGAGTGGAAGCGTATTATTCACAGCAGCCGTGTGAGTGCTGTTCAATGTAGCAGCTACATTTGTCTCAGTATGAGATCTAAGTGATTTTTTTCTATCAGTTTCTCTTACAGGTGAGTCTACAAATTAATCAAAAAATATATATATAGTTTTATATAATTTAAAATTGACAAATATATATAAGAATACATAAATCATTCCCTCAACTGCCTATAATTCACAACGCAAATACTAATTTGTTTAAATATATCTGATTCTCGAAGTATTCTTGGATTAAAGCATAGGAACGACAGAGCTCTAACAGTTTGATTTATACTGGGTCAATGTAATCATTTTAGCACTGATTGCAAATAACGTTCAAACTAGTATTCTTACAATACAAAACTCGGTAATATTCAGTCCAAAGAATATTTAAAGTGCCAAACCAGGATTTTAACCATATTGGTGCAACAGAAGGTGTCAGTTATATGTCAACTATTTTATAAATTAATAGTTAGTAAATTTTAGATAAACACAACACAGTTTTACGACTTGTGAAGAGTTTTCGAAAAAGTATATTCAATCATGTTTTTCAAGAGTGAAAAACAACCCTTTGAGGATCATTTTATGTCCATCTGTAAGCTCTCTTGAATAGGCAATATTATTATACTTAGAACTAAAACATTAATCTAATAGAAACACTGTCATAATAAAAATTTCCATAGCCCTCTCTTAGTTATCTTCTCCTACATGTGTTAAGAACCTTAATACTCCATTTGACTCCTAAACCCGCTCAATCACTGTTTCATCAAATTTCTCACATTGTAGCAACAGCAAAGCAATCTCTCTGACTCACTGAATGCTATATTGAAAAAACGTATTCACTACTGCCTGAAATTCATTCTACGGATACTAAATAAAAACTATTATTAGTTTAAAATGATTATTCTCCTCTCTGCATCGGCAATACTCCCTTAACTTCTTCAATTCACTTTTCTTATTATCTTCATGGATACCCAATTAATGATGGTGAGGAAAAACATCATCAGTTCCTGCCTCTCCAATGTCTACCTAAATCCATACTATGTTTCACTGCAAAAATCTAACAATTTTTCCAGCTTCCAGAATTTCCAACCTCAATACACACTACTCCATATCTTTCCTATTATTATTAAATTTGTCTTTTATTTTCACACATTTCAATCCATTCAAATAAGGTCAAAAGGTAAATAACCAAATTTCTATCAGTTTTTAATCAATCATTGTAATTATAATTCATACCGATCAGAATTAAACTAGAAATTTTTGGTACTGCTTTATTTAATTTTTCCTGTATAAGGTAGCAGCAAGATCACTCATATTTTCTGTTTATTACAATTATTTAAGCAAGAACCCCTGATTTTTTTCTTTTTTTTATCTTCCCAAATCATCAGATTAATTTAAAATTGAAAATACAATATATAGCGATACAGAATACACACTTTTAAAAAACAAACATGAAATGAGTTCAAAACTCATAGAAAAATAAATTAGTTAAAAAAAAATTAATTAAAATGTTCATCTAATTACAAACATCTTACTTGGCTTTACTTCTTGTTCCTCTTTAGGTTCTTCTTTAGTTTCAGTTTTTTCTTCTTTCTTGCTGAAATTGTAAAGATAATCAAATCAGTAAAATATAAATAACTTAATGATAATTTTAATGAAAAAAGTGTTTAAAAAACATACAATTAAGTATGTGATTAGTAAATGATAAAAAAAAAGTTAAAATATAAATATGTGTTTATTTTTACATACATGTGTAATATAGACATAGAAATATTTAATATAAACAAATTTAAAATGGGGAATTCAACTTTTAAAAGCCTGAAAATAAACTAAACACCATATACAACTTTTTAAATTGTTAAAAATGTTTAAAAAATCATTTTAATGAAGTAATTTTTTTTTCCGTAGCTTTACGGATGTATAAATACATAAGAAATGTGGAAAAATTAGCATCAGAAACTTGATAGTACTTACATGGGTTTAAGAGAAAAAGTTTTTGTTGTGAACTCTTTGAACTGAAGACGTTCCTGAGGGTACAGAAGTGAAAGTTCTGTCATAAAATCAATATAAACTCTTAAACCATCAGCAACTTCACGACAAAGATTAGCTCTGAAAAATATAAAAATTACATGTATATGAGTTTAAACAAATAATATTTTATTAATATATCACATATTAATTTTTTGTCTGACAGGTAAATTAAATTAAATCACAAACATCTTTTCATAATGCTAGCTACAGTGACCAAGACGCTTATGAGCATTTATACTGTTATTTCATTACTTTAAATATTTAACAATTTTCTTATTTACACTAGACCAAGCGAATAATATATATACATACATACATATACATACATATATTTACATATACATACATATAGTTGACCATAAAACTTAAATATAAGAAGATGGTCAGGATTGCGGTCAAAAAAGAACAAATAGTTTATAACTATATGTCCTGATATTAAATAGTTATAAACTGTTTGTTCTTTTTTGACCGCAACCCTGACCATCTTCTTATATATAACCAAGAGGATATATTGTTAACCAACAAACCAAGTGTAAAAATATGTTTTTATAGGATTACGAATTTTTAACAAACCCTATTTTTATAGAGCTTCAATTTGAGTGTAATTTCAAACCTAGTTACAAGGAAAAAGTATACTATATCTAAACTACTTGAAAGATAAAATACCTGATAAATATTTCAGCAACGGTCATATGTGCATTCTTTCCAGCAGTAGGCCTTAGATGGCCTCTTTTGTGACATAAAAGTCTAATTTGATTTATAGTAAAATCTTTCATATACGCCTCGAGTATTTCTACAGCATTTGGAGAAGCAGGTAATTTCACTAACTAAAAAGAAAAAAATACTAAAATATATTTAAGTTGCAACAGTTAAACTACAGCAAAAGTTCATCATTTTTATTTCAATTCAGAAAATATATCTTGCAGTAGAAAAAAAAAACATATCATAGATATAGATAGTATAACAATATAAACAAATAATATTGAAGATTGCAATAAGAGATGGGCAATAAAATTAAAAATCTGATTCTAATGAAATCATACTCTCAAGTGATTGACATGAAAGAATCATACACTTGGAAATGGTTGATTCTTTATACAGCAGAGTTTAAGAAGTTAAAGTAGAGGATAGTTTCATTAATAAACAAAGAAGTTTTGGCCTGAAAAACGACAAGGTTTGACAATTATTTTTTATAAAAGTTCAATAAAAAAAAAAAAATGAATAAAATAAAAATAATCACTCAAAGAAGAATCATACAAAAGAATATATATATATATATATATTCATTCTATATAGACTAATGAATGAATTATTGGGAATTGGTTTATTTGAAGGAATCAAAACATCACATCACTATTTGGAATGGAAGCAGGCTGATAATTTCATATTCAATTGTAAATCCATACAAATTAATGTCTATAAGCTCCAATAATGAGCTCTAGTAGAATCAATTTGAGGATTTAAGAAAATCCCACTACTGTTAATTTAAAAGAGATAAAGCTGATACAGCTACCTATGAAATCCATTGATAACTACCTTGTTGCTGTTGTTAATGAGGGAGTGGTCCATATCCAAAAGGGCTTGGAGCCCAGGGCTGAATGTTGTTTGAACTCCACCTCCTGCTTCTCCTTCGCTGTCACTTTCGCCACCTCGCTTTTCATTATCAGAGCCCGTTCTGCTAAGCGTTCTCCTCTTACGTCCTCGGCGATAAAGATTACCGCCACTGACAACACAAAAACTAATTCTTTTGCTAATAAGTAATATAATCATCAACAAATAAATATATTATAAAATAAGATCGATTAATATTTCTAATATATATGTATATTAGATTACAAGGGAAATGGTAACACTTAAATAGTTCAAAAAGAACCTCGACCACTTAAATTTTCTAGGAGTTAAAAAATTTAAACCCTAATCTGAAGTATTGAAATTTCTTATTAGAAACAGCTTTGTTATAGAAAATAAATCTGGTGTACTGTTCCCATCACACTGTCAGTTACCAGCCTACTTTGAGCAGAAATTGATTTATGGAATCCGTTCTATTTAAAGTACATCATATACACAAACATATTTAGACAGCTAGTGAACAATAATGCGGAATACAATGCACTGCATTATTTTCTACCATTTAAGCTGACACTTTCTTTACCTATACCAAAATAAACTTCAAAAATATTAGTTAACTATACGTAAAATTAATGCTGATTCCAAAACGCTGGCCACAAAAATAATAAATGAAATTAACACAGCTGAGGTCATCTGCTGGGCCAGATACCATCCGATGAGTTCTAAAAAGAAATGGATTTAATGCCAGAGTAAATCGGAAAAACCTTTTATTAGTAGAAAAATCACATAAAGAGAGTCAAATTTGCTTAAGAATATTTACAAAAAGCTTCAGGCTATTGGAATGATGTTATTTTCATAGACGAGAGCAAGTTCAATGTTAAAGAATCAGACGGATGAACATTTGTATGGCGGAAGACCAGAAAAGCACTAGATGAAAAAAATTTGACTGAGACTGTAAAGCACGGTGGTGGCAGTGTGATGATCTAGGGCTGTATGTCAGCAAGTGGGGTGGGTTTGGTTTTCATTAGTGGAATTATGGACTCAAGAAAGTATATTGATATTTTAAGAGACGATTTAAACCGTAGTACTGCTAAACTAGGAATAGAACATAGTTTCAAGTTTTATCAAGACAATGATTCGAAGCATAAAGACTTGAGAATGGCTTTTATATAACAGCCCTAGGATATTGGAAACCCCTTCTCAGACCCCAGACTTGAATCCCATTGAACACTTATGGGCCCACCTTGAGCACCAATTGAAAAAATACGCTATTAATAACGTCACTGATCTCAAAATTAAGTCAGAAGAATGGGCCAAAATTTCAACTGAGGTGACATCCAAGCTGGTAGAATCCATGCCCGGCAGCTGATTGCAATACAGAAGAGCAATGCCCTTCCCACAAAGTACTAAATGTAATTTTCTACAATTTAACCATTAAAGTTTAAATTGTGTATAATCATTTTTGCAAGACACTTTCATATGTTATATTATTTGTTACACTGTTAAATATTTAAAAATAAGTTTTTTGAGAAGTTTTCTATAAAATATGATTTAATAAATGACTATCATAAATATATTCTTTTTTTAAAGTATTAGCGCTCACTTATAAATAACAAATAAAAACTGTGAACTTTTCCTCAAATTATTTTTGTGTATGAAAACTTTTGCGATGCACTGTAAGTGAAAGTAAAAATTATAGATGGTACAAAATATTAATTTAAAACAATTAATTATCATATGTTTTTCCCAATACACTATAACCCTATGTTTATATATTTTAATACTTTCCATTACAGTGTACTCTCACTAATCCAGAAAATTCCATAATCCGAACCGCCCCTTAAAAAAAATAATTGAAGATTTGATTTTATGTAAGCAACAAATATATACATATTATAAATATGTATATATAATATGTATATATCTTACCATTGTTACTTATTTTTTATTCTTAACATTGTTATTTCAAGTTTATTTTATATTGGTTCTATTTTATGTCTTCCTTCCTTTTATTTATATGTAATTTCTTAACACTTTATTTTTACAAAATATTTATCCTAGCTTAAATTACCTTATTGTTGTAATATTCTCAGTTTTTTTTTTTTTTTTGTATCTTTTTAGCCCTGATGAAGCCCTGCAAAGTGGGGCGAAACATCAGACATTAAAATAGTTATAAACTATTTGTTCCATTTTCGACCGCAACCCTGACCATCTTCTTATATTTAAATATATACATACATTCAATAAAACCATATTATCTACACCTTACGTGCTGAGGCTTGAATAATCCATTTTTTTTTTTAGACTCTTTTTATTTAAAATAAAATCTAAAGATAAATATTCAAATTTGGAATCATATTTATTTTTTCAATTTCTTTATTTGCCAATATAATTAAACTTTTCATTAAATTAATCTTCACTGCGAAATTATATTGTTGATAAATTGATTTGATATTTACGAAGTAACTTTTTTTTTCTTGTTCTGTAATCAGAATTTGTTGCTCATCCGAAACTCCGTGGCTCTAATTAGTTCGGATTAGCGATAGTCCACAGTACCTCCTAAGTCTTTATATGTTAGATAAGAATATTCCTAAAATTTTTAGATTGCCAATGCTATACTATACATTTATTACTATTCTTGTTTCCTGTAATTTGTTTTCAACCTGAGAAAATATTTCTCCTTTTTTAAATTATAAATTCTTTCATAGTTTATATTCATCCTCTTTTTATCACTAACAATGGAAGATGATTAATTATATCAAATAAACAAAATGAGCTTTACTTTATAGGAAGCCATTTGGAAAATTCGGTATTAAAGATCTGTCAGACTATTACATTGACCTTGCTGATATTTTCGATTTTATTGTATATTGATTAAAACAAGTTTCACCATTCAAATAAGTTTAATCAAAATTATTAAAAAAATTTTCGAGAAAATTGTAAAAATAAAGAGGAAATTCCGGAAAGTCGATTTTAGAAAAAAAGAAATTGTTCAAATATTTCATGAACATACCTGTGTACCTACACAAACAAATCATTTTGAGAGACTTCATTATTTCGACTCAGTGAAACTTAACGTAATTCTGAGAAAAACCAGGATCTAAATTTTATCACAATCACAATGTTTTTCCTGATTATATATTTACATGTAAGTGAAATGTCCTAAGAATGGAATATGATAGGGTCCCTAAAATGATGATAGAGGGACACCTGGGAGGAAAAAGGAGAAGTAGGCCTAGACTTCATTGGCTAAAGAACGACATTTGGCCTCTGGGTATTGGAGGAAGGAAAAGGGTACCTAAGAGTAGGTCTAAGCAGCAGAGGCCAATGTCACATAAGAACCATTGCACCATCAGATGATGAAGCGAAAATAAAAACAAAAGCAACCAACAAATGGGTTATGTTAATGCATACTTCTTAATAAAAAGAAGTAGACATTTAACTGCCTCATAACCTCCATTGGAATAAAAGTTACAGATAATTTTCTAAAACAATTAAAAGAAATACCTGGATTATATAATATTTTATTGGCTTGTACTGTTTCCTTCATTATAAGGCTTTGTAACTATATAATTAAATAAAATAAAATTGTACTTCAACAATCAGTAATCAGTAGTCAGTTAAACTTTTTAAATTTCAGATTTTAATACAAAATACCTTTGAAAAACTTTTGATGTTTCTGATATCCTTATTTTATTAAATATAATCCCATGATGTTTCAATTGAATTCGGTTCAGTGGTTTATAAAACGAAAATAAAAAACTATATTGTTGTAGAAACCAATGTTATGTTTTTTTAAACATAAGTTGAATTGTGTTTAACTTTCTCATGTACTAGGGCATTAACGAAAGGTTATTCAACAGTTTGCCAATCAATTTCTGCAAATCCACAACAAAATATAAGTTTACCTTTACTAACGAAATTCGAAAAAGTGCCACTATTTTGGACTTGAAAATGTTAAGGAGTTGTCTCATCACGCTTAACTTAGCTTGTCTTATTCACTGAATTCACATTGAATGATGCCGCTAGAGTCTTTCTTGAAGTTTTTGTGGACTATATGTTGTGAAAACGTTTTATATTAGTGAGTCAGTGAGGCATTTTTTTGTAGGAACTTATGCAAGGAATGTAGTCTAGTAAGTGAAAGAGAAAATAAAACTGCTGTTTTGTTTTACACTGGACTAAACATGAGTCAGAAGCCAATGGTATAGTTTATAGAATTTTTTTTTTTTTTTATCCACTTTTCAAGACTAAAAATGGTTACTAAGTTCTCTAAGTTTAATTTTTTTTTTTAAATTAACATACTTCATCTACTTCGGATATTTGAGAAGGCATAAAATACTAGAATGAATAATGATTTACAGACAATAACAATATTCAGTTGACACATAAACTAAGACTTTGTGACTTCACAAAAGAGAAAATAACAAACACCATAAAGATGAAGACATTGGATAAGAGGTTATTGTGATCAAGATATTTTGTATTAAGAGTAGGTTTCCTAATATCTACCTGAGCCCAAACCAAATTTCAGACCTGACAAAATTGTGAAATTATATATAATGATTAGTTAATTGTTGCTAATTTAATAATTTTGTCAATACTGAAGTGTAGATTTGGTTGTGATGCAGATAGGTAGCAGAAAACTTCATTTTCATAATAAAAATCACTTGATCATTAATGCTTTCAATCCAATAAAATGCTCTACTCACAAATAATTACAAAAACTTCCTATTCTGTGAACAATCAAAATTCAATGGTATTTTAATGATATCGATACACAAAACCGAGAAATCATAAGAGGATAGCACGTAGTTATCAGCAGCATTACTTTATTAAGAGTGTTGCATCATAAGCCATCATAAAGAAATAAAATGTTTGTACTTTTTAAAGTACAAATGATAAGAATAAAAATAAAGATTGTATCTTAAAATCTAAATTAATAAAAAAAATCATAAAAATTACTCCTAATAATAATTGCAAAAGAAATTAATAACTATAACACCAAACCAATAAAAAAATAATTCTATATAATTTACAATTTGAGATAAAAAAAAATGTTCCTACTTAGTTAACTATGAACTTTGATTCTTGCCAAAAATCATTGTTACTTAAATTCCAACACACACTTAAACAATACACAAACTGAATAAACAGGCACTAGAAGATGGAGATTCTGTAAGTAGCATTGACTAATTTAATATGATCTTTAAATAGGTTAATGCTAAATAGAAATAATACTAAAGTTATCTAAAGTTGAATAACTAAAGGGAAACAGTACTAGAGGTATCCAAATTTTAACTACTTAAATTAATTATAGTGAAATCTAGGAAAATAAATTATTATTTTTTGCAAGAGTGGGTTCACTTCAATTCTGCATACTAAGTAAAATAAATACACACACCAATAAGTATATAATATTAACCATTTTAAAGACAGAAAAAACTATTTAGTTACTTTGTTAAAAAGAGAACAGAAAACTTGGGTTCTTTACTACATTCCTCTGAAGGTCTAAAGTGCATCATTAACTTAAACAGAACTTGCAGAAATCATTAAGTGGTTGGGAGAAAAGTTGGAAGAGGCAGATACTAATTGAACAACTTAACCACCACCTCAGAGAGTGGCTCAAAGCTTTATAGAAATATGATAGGTAGCAGCACTGACTCAGGGGTATTTGGTGAAAGTAAACTTTGTTTTTATTAAAATATAGGATAGTTTAATAAAATTAACTCACATCATAAACAGTGTTTTTATTTTTTTTTTTTTAACCAGGAAAATGAAACATCTTTTACTTAAAAAAAAAAAGAAAGTATTATACCAAATGATAAGAACTTTGTTTACCAACTGATTATAAATTTGAATATGCTATAAGAAATTCTAAAATGCAAAGATCAAATGATATCATGATGGTTAAACTACACTAAACACTCCTGATTCAAGGAATGGTTAAGTTAAACAAGTTAATTTAAACATTTCATTTATACGATTGTGTTTAGTTAAATTAGAAAAAAATAGTAAACATGTTTAAGTAAATGATAATGTAACAAACACTCATTCTCAATAAGAAAAAAATATAAAATATAGTAACTAACCAGGAAGAAACACATGTTTTTTTGGTAAACTTCAATCAACTAACAAATCAAGGTAAAACATGTCTAAAAAATTATGAAGAGTGAATATAACTTGTACTAAAGAAAAAGAGATATAGTAATTAAAATTAACAAAAAGTAAAAAACTCACGATGTAAGTTGAGCCTTTTCAGCAAGCTCTTTCTGCAATTTTCTATTTTCCTCCGTGTCTTTTAATATATAGTCTTCAGTCACAAATCGATCCCAAGTTGAATTCCAACCCTGAATACAACAGGTTTTTAAAAAATTGAATTGGAATGAATAAAACCAAGATTCCAATCAATTCTATAAAAACTAACCTGAAAATGAATTAGAAAATGGACAACTTTTTTTCCACTTTCATCCTTCTTCTCACCAATGCCCAAAACCTGTCAGATCAATCATAAACATGAAACCAAATAATAAAAAATGGAGGATATTTCCATTCATTATTTAATTTTTGAGACATATGAAAGCAATAATTCAAGAAATGGTAATGTACAACAATAGGTCATCTGTCATGAATACTCTAAATATTAACTTCTATATTAGAATTTCCCTATTAAAACTAGCATGTATACAAAACCAAATAAATAAAGTTGATAAAAGTATTGATAATTCTGTTTAACGCAAAAGCCACCAATAGATTTTCTATCCATTAATAATATTGAATAAATTATCCATAACTGATAAAAGGTGAATTGAAAGAAAAGAAAGATTCTTCCATTTTGCAAAAAGGAGTATCCAAAATTCTACAAACATCAATTACTGTTAGTATAATTTAGTTGAAGACAATATTATAAAGGCGAAAAATTTGAATTAAATGGATAACAATGGTTATATTGAGAACAAACTAATTCAATTTAATTACAAGTTATGTGCCTTAATTCTACTACATAAGAATTTCTATAAATCCAACAAACCAAATTTCAAGAAACAGAAATGGGGGTGTATTAAGTGACCGAAAAGATCATTATAGAAGTAAAGAGGGATAACCACAGTTCACCTTTGAATTATATAAAACTTTTGTTTTAGCAGGATCAGGTTCATAACACAGTACTTTTTCTCCCTCACTAAATTTATGTTTCACACTCCTTGTTGAGACCATCGTAAAACTTCATAATAAATTATTTTAAATAAAAGTAATAATCACTAAGACGAGCATTAACAAACCGCGAAAACTGACTTTGTTAACTTTAGTATCATAAAACCAGCTTGGTGAAATCGTATGCAGCGCAGTCTATTGTGTTGACGAAATACTAAACGAGTAGTTTGCGTCTCTGAAGAAAATAAATAAAGTTCTACATATTCGTATCAACAAAATCAGAGTTTACACATTTATTTTTTCCATGACAAGCATAATATTTTACTTTATACTTCTTTTATTATATACTCTACTTGAATTCGTATTTTTTTGTTTGAATATTTTTCTCACATCGTAATTAATGAAAATTTTCTGCAACTTTGTAGTTATGAATTTTACTTCGACCACTCCTCAAATGACCATATCCTAGATATAATTTTTAACTAGAAATCAAAATGTAAAGTACAGAAATCAACACCATAGCCCCTCTTACTTCGAAAATATATTTCCTCAATACAACCGTCTGTGAGGTATATCATACCAATATGACACGCGAGATATATGCCATATTTAATAATAATGATTTTGTAAAGCCTCCTTAAACTTCAAATTTCAATTGGAGGAGATGATGCCGATAGATGAGGAGTCCGATATTAAACACAGAGTGGCAATGCTGATGGGTGCCATCACTGAAGCGGCAAGTATTATCCTCCAACGCCGAAGGGCGAGAGTATCTCCGTTCCCATGGTGGACGCCGGCACTGACGTAGTTAAAAAAAGAACAATACAGGGCCAGGCGTAGGTACCAGGAGTGTAGAAATGACGAGAGGAGTCCTGCACTCCGAGAAGCATAGGTATAAGATATATCGAAACGGAATGCGTTGCCAGAAGAAATCCCGAGATGAATTTATTGAACAGGAGGCAGATAAGAATCCCTGGGATCTCGCGCACAGTGTGACACTGGGAAAGGTTAAGCCGTTGCAGATGATGACGGCTATATGAGTGAGAGGTGTCCAGGCAACCACCCTGGAGCAGGCTGCTAAGATGTATATAAACAATACATAGCCTAGTAATGATCCGTCCCAGGATAGTGCAGATGATGGAATGGTTAAACGCACCACGTTATACCCATCAGGTACCGACCTATGTCCACCATGAGATATGTGTCGTCTTGCTGTGGACAGGCAAAGGATCGAAGCGCTCCAGGACTAGTAGCATAGATGCTCCAATCCTCAAGAACAGTGCCCATTATATTGAGGGGGAGTTGTTGGATATATTCAACGATAATAAAAGTAAGGACGATAAGGAACACTTTCCAAACAAGTGGAGGATTGCAGAGTTTAGTACAAGCAAAGTCAGCTAACTTAACTGCCGCATTTAACTATCATATGCATTCGTCTTGACAGTGAACTGTCGCAACATATAAAACTTATCAATTATAATGGTGAAGGGCGGGCAATCACACCTAAATGTATTATTTTGCTTTTATTATTTCTGAACTTGAGATTGAGTATATTCAAAGTTTTAACCTTATCAACTTATAGTGTTGGATGGAAATTCGAAGAAATACAAAAAGTTATTATAATTCGTTGCCGTAGTGAGCGTTTAATTATAAGTACTTACTTCCATCAGTCAGCGGGCTTTTCGATCGCCTCCCTTCCTACGAACATGACTATACCGTACATTATAGCTAGCGTTCTTCGGGGACTTCAATAACAGATTTTATGAGGCTAGGATGCTATTATGTCTTACACAGCCCCTTATGGTTTTTTCCGTTAATATAACTCTCCATCACTGTTCTTAAGAATCTCATTTCTGCTGACAGTAAGTTGGCTCCGACGTTTCTTAAGAATTATTCAGATTTCCGATTCATAAAGAAGAATAAATAAGAATACTGGCTTAAACCTAACTTTGCCTCTCTGCTTACTTCTTGTTTGCCTGTCAGTGCTAAAGATATTTGGAATAATACACCGTTTGCTATTCTCATTCGATCCAATATCTAATGGTTCATTGGTCCATCTCTACTATTACTCATATATACTTGTAGTACCTAGATAATCAAAATTTTCCACTATCTTAGTTTTTGTGTTAGGCAATTAATTACTAGCTGTTGGTCTGACTTTATAATAAGCATGATTTTGCTCTTTCAGATATTTATACTCATTCTTTTTCTTTTCAATTCTTTAGATACCGTTCATTGTAGCTTCTTGTAGACGTTAAGGTCCATCTGCAATCACTATTATGTCATCTACATAAATGAAACTTTGGATCAGCACTTACAGTTGCTCAAGGATTGCTATCACAATGTTAAATATGAGGGGACTAAAACTGTCGGGAGAAAACATGTCGGACTAAAACTGCATCCCTGGCTCACTCCCATGCAGAATCTAAAGGGTGTGGAACTGGTCCCGTTCATACAAACTATATCTTTTGGGTCTTGATATATTAATTTAATGACACTTACCAAATTAAGTGGAATATTACTCTCTTCTAAGGCACCTCAGATTTCGCAGTGTAGAAGTGAGTCAAACGCAGCTCTTAGATCAAGAAAAGCACGATATACGCCTCTCTTTCGAAGGATAGAGATACTACTTCAGATCATCTACGTTCGAAGGAAGTATGATGCTTGAGTAAGGACGCCCAGATTGCAATGAAATCTTATTCAAACGTAGTACATAGTCATAATAAGGTTTATGGTGTTGGCAACTAGATGTTTGGTAGATTAAGCTGATTTATTACATTTGTACAGCAGCTTAAGTAGAAAGCATGAAAGGAAACCTCATTTATTTTGAACGAAAAGTTGAAGAATAGAAGTTTTATAACAGTTTTTTTCGTGGTAATT
The DNA here is from genome assembly GCF_000696795.3 of Halyomorpha halys. NCBI lineage: Eukaryota > Metazoa > Arthropoda > Insecta > Hemiptera > Pentatomidae > Halyomorpha > Halyomorpha halys. The sequence goes on from NW_027109134.1 coordinate 131,872, forward strand.
AGCTTGCCTGTAGCCATGAACCCATTGGCAGTAAACTCATTACCCTTTTTACCAAGCAAAACCTTTCAATGGATCTTTTTAATTGGAGATCGGATCTATTCTAACCTGCAGCATTATGTATAAGTGAGTTTTAAAATCGAATGAACTCCCGCTGTTGGAGCTTGTTTTATTGGTTTTATTAACAAGCACTCGGTTGACAGTTATTAGTTTATCATTTATACATGCTTAAACGAAATAAATAAAGAAACAACAAGGAAAAACAATTAAGAAAATGGGGATAGGTTTGATGAGTTAACCCAGCATAAGCCTTATAAATATACGCGATTCTTTCAAAGACTTAAATATGAATGTTGGGATTAAATAAAATTGTTGAATTATTTGAGAACAGATTAATTCCTTTTTTTTCGATGCTTTAAAAATTACTCTTAACTCTAGATTTGTAATTACATGTTTGTTATTATTCCTTGTGTCTAGTATTTTGTCTTGGCTTGGTAGCGTTTGTTGGTTTGAGTTTTATAAGTTTAAATGTTGTTTAGTACATATATTATTTGAATCATGACTTTGGGAAAACCTCTTAATACCACAAACAAATCGTAAGCTATATAATTTTATACTGACAAAAGTAGCTAAGTTTTGCTATATTTAGATTAATTATTTTCTCTAAAGCCATGGATTATAAGTTTTAAATATGACTCATACTGACATGATTGTTTTATGAAATTGTTTACTCTTTAGCAAAATGATTTAATTTATTACTTATATTAGTTAAATTAGTTTTTGCTCTAAGTACATTTTTTTCAGTATTAAGTATTTATCTGTTTCCATAATGTTCTAGGTCACAACCTCAAACAGCTAAGTGTCAAAAATGCCTTGAAGTTGGGCATTGGACCTATGAATGTAAAGGCAAAAGAAAGTTTTTACATCGCTCTTCTCGAACGGCACAACTTAGTAAAAGAATAAAAGCAATTGAAGACAAATTAAATGGTGCATCAGAGTGAGTATCATAATGACATTGAAAATTGTATTTAAAAAAATAACATGTCTTAAGATATTTGAGTGATAATGGTATTAATTAAATGAATAATGCTAGATTTATTTTCCGAAAAGCTGTTAGTTTATTGTTATAAACCTAATATTTTTTTCATTTTTAGGAAAAAAGATAACTGTTTAAAAGTATCACTCCAATGTTTGTTATGTTAAACTCAATGTTCCATTGTGTGTTATAACTACTATCCGATATTGTTTGTCCTAATGCAGGACAGCCTAGTTATTCTTATGTCCATTTTGACATAAGTAGTTCCAAGGTCTAATGTCACATTAGTCTGTGTATGAATAAATCGGACTTTTTTTTTTTTCAAAGTATCAACTTCTTTGAAGGAATTGTTTTCATCACATTTATTATTAGGTGACCGGTATACAGTTGAATGACTTTTTTATGAAACCTGATTTTGGGAGTTAATTTTTGCAATATTTGATTTGCCAAATCTGGGAAATTAGTATAGTAGGGAGTTAATTTTTGCAATATTTGATTTGCCAAATCTGGGAAATTAGTATAGGGAGTTAATTTTTGCAATATTTGATTTGCCAAATCTGGGCAATTAGTATAGTAGATACTATTTTGATTTTAAATTTCAATCTTTAAATAGAAAAAATATCAAACCAAAATTCACATGCCTATTATTATGGAGGGCTCTGTTGGACACTAATAGCTTATTTCACTGCTTAATTGAACTTTTATTAGGACATAATCAATTAAAAATCAACATGGAAAAACTCTAAATTAGGGGATGGATAATGGAATAGAGAAAAGTTTATCAATTGAAGTGAGACATTTAGATATCAAAGTTGTAAACTTCTGCTCGCTACTCTTTCTCAAGACAAAGCAAACTCCCTAGAGATACTTTTCTGTTAAGATTAGAGCCTTTAGTCTTTAGGATATCAGTATAACTAACATCAATGGCTTAAGTCATCTTGAGTACACGCCCATCTAGCATGTTGGAGTGACACTTGTAAACCAGTACTAATTATTATTATAAATATATTTATGTTAACATCACGTATTACTTGATTACCTGAGTTAATTTTGTATGTATTACAGAAAAATACGTCATTACTGAAACTTTATAATGAAGCATTTCTGTTTTAATTAAATATGGGGTTCCAAATGTGGTTTAAGACTAAATCTATTAAATTTTAGACAAAACCATTGTTTATCTTGTTACTTCTCATCGAGCATGTCTTTCTTATTAATTTATATAAATGTTTGATTTTTATTTCAAATTAGGATAAATTATTTAAAGACTATAAGTTTCTTTTGATTTTTTAATATTTTAAAGTGGCGTTCTGATCTTTTTAATAGTATATTGTTTTACTGTTGACAAAACCACAAATTCTAACGTTTATTGAATGTGGCCCAAATAGCTGAAGAAAAATGGCTGCCATTAGTCAACATTCAAAGAACAAAAAAACATCAGCTGCTTTTATTTTTATAACAAGTAGGAATCAACATGTAAAATATTTAAAAAATTAAAAATGATCAAGCTACCAACTTATTTTATTTTCGATCACTTGGTATGGATTGATCCATTGTAAATTTTAATTTAAAAAATAATAAATAAATTCACATTTTAATTACATTTCAGGGAGCCTAAACAAAAAGATGATAGTTCTAGCAGCTCAAGCTCAGAAAGTAGTTCATCGTCAAATTCTTCTCTTGCAGGCTCTGATAGCTCATCTGATTCAAGTTCTTCTGACTCCAGTGATTCTGAGACTTCTGATTCAGAATCAGAATGATTCTTCTCATTAGGATATCTTCGTTTTATTTATATCATGTGTACATAAATGTATTTTTGTACATAATGTCTCCTGTTTTTTATTATTTTGTATTTGTAAAAATGTTTTGTGAAGTATAAATTATAATTTATTAGATATGTAGGCTGTTAATTTTTTTATATAAAGCTTTATAGAACTTTATAATTGAAGGGTACAGGAGAAATAGGATCGTAGTCACTTTTTGTACATTTTTTTTTGTATTTAATAAAATAGAGTAACATTGCTGCATCTATTCCATAATATTGCGTACTAGTTTCTTTGTAATATTAAGTCATCTTCTCGTATTATCAATTTATGAAGTTGTGTAGAAAGCTTTTTAATTCTAATAGATGTTACTGACAGCTCAAATTTGAAGAAAAAAAAATGCGATAGTTCCCCCCTCTATCCTTCAATTATGTTAGATATATTTTTACTATATAGAAATAATATGTTCTGCTTTCTAAATAAGTATCTTAGTGAGCTAAAGTAATATAAATCATTGTAAAATGTTAATGTTCAAAAAGTTATCTTGAGCCTTGGTTGTCTATTGAATCCTAATTTAAACATTGTTGATATTTATTGATTTTTTAAAATTATGTTTACCCATTATTCATTTATAATAGTTATAGCAAATATGTTAAGTATTGTAATATAAGATTTCAGTTTATGTTAATAGTTCAAAGAACAATTCATATATTATTTCTTATTTTTAATTGTATACATTCTTCATTTTTTTTACATGTTTCATTGTTTGATTTTTTAAAAATTCATTTGCCAATATTTTTAAGGCTCGTTCTTATATTAAATAATTTTTCTTTCCTCTTGGTTTTGTGTTAAAAAAAAAAATATTCATAAAACTACAGCACTGATGGATCTATGTGTTCATTTTCTTTTGTCAAATCATTTATCTTTTGTTGGGTCAGTTCTCAAGATACATAGTGCATTAAAATCATGCCTTTTATTCTCTGTTGCTAGAGTTAATTATAATACTCATTTTCAATTAGTTAGATAATAACATCTATGAGAATTGAATTAGTTTATTTAAATTTAAAATGTTCAAAGTAAAAATGTCTTTCTCACATCATACAAGAAATTTCACCGATTATATTTATCGTTTTAAGTTATTAATTAGTCAACTCTATGTATAGATATTTATATATAGCATAGGTTTGTAAAAATGTTGAAATTAAAAGATAAGTATTATTGATCATCTATATAAAATCTGAGTATAAACTTTTTTTATACTCCAAACAAATATACTTTTACACTTATATAACAAACGCATTATAAATGTGATTAAACATTGATCACTCATTTTCTCTCTAGCATACTCTTATTTCATGTTTCCTGAATTCTTTTCTTCACTCTTCCTTGATTGTAGAATTTAAGACTTAAATTTTATCTGACAACTGGTCAGATTTATAGGTATAATGGTAATTTTCAGGTAGGGATATTTCATTTTATTACCCTGGTACAATCATTATTTTGATATATTAAGTTTTTGTTGTAATTTTACATTTTTGACTGCTATTAAAGCCCATTTGAAATATATTGTTTTTTAATGTCGGCCTCTTAGCTAACCATGGTAAGCAAACTCATAAACTTCAAATTCTCGTTACCACTGCCAAATCATTGTCAGATGCCAATAGAAAAACATATTTTTCAATACAAATACAACGATTGTTCAGCTGGAATGCTGAACATTTCACAAAGTAGACAGATGTGACTGATTTCTGCCTTGACTTTTATGTATTAGAAATAGGCAAGAATTGAATACATCAATATTTTTTAATTCATTTATTTAAAATAACAATTAAATATCATGTAATGACATCCAGTTCCTCAAAGAAAATATCAACACCATGATCAGCTATTCTCTTACTAGAAAAATCATCCTTAAATTCTAACTTTGAATAATACAATTTTTAATTGTGATTTTTTGATTATCTCACAATAAAAACAATTTTTTGTATAGGTTTTTATGCTTCCTATTGCCCTGAGTTATAAAATACATACATGCACATCCATACACATCAAGGAAGTAACCAAGACGAGATGAAAAGATCCTAATAAGAGAAGTTGAAAAATTGGCTAGGAAGATAACAACATGTTTGTTAGCCAAAAAATCGTTTCCGAAAGTTGGCATTTTCAAATACCTCGGCTCCAGAATAACCTCAATAATTGACTGAGGTAGATCAGTGAATAACAAGTGCAAACAGAGCCTTCTCCCTGTCAAGAATTCTGAAATCCCTACAATTTTAAGGCTGTACAATGCAATGATAAAACCAGCTCTGATATATGGCTGAGAGACCTGGACTACAACAAAGGCTGGTATCCTACAAAGAGGGATTGGGAGATTTAAAAGGAAAGTTCTGTACACATTTACAGGAGTGATTTGGACCTTTCACACAATCATATAATTAATTTTGTTTTTAATACTTTATTTTTCACACACTAAAACTGGAGCCCCAGTCAAGAATTTGATTTGAGATAATTATTTTTTTTCTATCTGATTTTCATTATTTGTTATGCTTATTGACATCCTATCATTGGATTTATTGTAGATTGAATCAGTTTGAGAATAATATTTATAACAGTTTTTCTTTGTTTGTTTTACTAACTTGGAATTATGTTTAACTAACTTATTCAATGATAAAGTTGTGTAATTGCTCCTCTGAATTCATTTCATTTTGGTAGCATTGGACTACAAAAAAGTGATTTAAGCTCCATTTTTGTTGCATACTGCTCTTTATGACCCTGAAGAATGACAAAAAAACAGAAAATTAAGCTTGTTTTGAGAGTTACTGATTTACAATCATCTGTTGACTTTTCGGGAAAGATCGTTCAGAGATAGAACAATCAAAACTCCCCCTGAAATTTATTACATAACTACTTTAGATCCTGGTTTTTATAAAAAAAGAATCAGTGAAATGAAATCTTAGTGATAAATGCTAAAACATTTCTTTAGGGATATTTTACATTATATTATTCATTTTCATTTAAAATCTACATTTATCAAAAACTTCTTGTTCACTTTTTTAGAATTGAGATTTTCGACTTAAAAATATAAAGATCATAGATATTATTTCAATTACCAGTTAAAACCAGAAACTAGCCAACTTGTACAAGGAACCAAATGTTATGAGAGCCGGATGGATAGCTAGGCTGAGATGGGTGGGCCACATTGTACGGATGGAAGAGACCTCAACTCCAAGGAAGCTGTACAGCTGGGTGGAAAAAAAGGAAAGTGGGTAGACCAAAGTTAAAGTGCCGATGCCAGAATCCTTAGAATAAGGAACTGGTGGTCAGCTGCTGAGGATAGGGGAGCATGGAGGACAACTCTTGAGGCAGCCAAGATCCATTAACGGATTGTCGAGCTCGGGATGATGATGAGATACTTCAATTATGCTTAGCTATTGCCAATTAATTCACTATTTAAAAATTATTGTCAATAGTTCTCCCATCCAACTATA
>NW_027109134.1:138230-146201 GCF_000696795.3 Halyomorpha halys
ATTTCTTTTTAAAGAAGTATTTTAAATACATGTGAAATTCAACTAAGTAAATATCTTCTCCCAGTTTCTGGAAGAATCAGCTTATGCTACCAAAAGTTATGCTGGGTTAGTGCCACAATTATGAGCTTGTTTTTTTAATTTTCAAAATAATTACATACAGAATTTATGAAATGGTACCATTTTGCATGAAGTGACAACAAATCTGTTTACTGATTACAAATTTATAGATCCATTCATAAATGATGTGGAATACAAAATTGGCCCAAAAGTACTGAGATCTCTAGAAGAAATTTTTTTTTAAAATTTGGTAACTATTATCTTAGTTAAAAAATAAAAGAAACAATTTTTATGTATCCAAATTTCTTCCTATAAGGATTCTCTTGTGTTTTTGACAAATATGGCACTCATCAATAGTTCTGCATACACAACTATCAAGAATCCCTAAAAATTTTTCCTGTGATTAATAATAATAGACCATAAAATTATTATATACCATATTATGGCTATAAAAAAAAAAATTAACTTTTAAAGAACCAAGTTTAACTAGGATCCCCATCATAAGTTTCATAGGCCTAGCCCGTTTCTGGAACATGAACAATTGAAATGAAAACCACAGATGTGGGATTTATGATGTTTTTATATTTTTTACCATAATTCATACAAATTACACAAACAAAATTTGGCTTACCTTTAAACTTGAAATTTGTCACAGGCCCATTTATAGTCAGTTACGTTTACCAGAAATTAGACATTCATGATGTTGATATATATATTTTCTACTATACCCAAAACAGTATTTATTCAAAAAGTTAATAAATTTAGGAAAGATTAATAAATGCTTAAATCATTTAATGTTTTATAAAAAAATAAGGTGTAAAGTTCATGTCTTATTTTTATTTAAACACAGTAACCCAACGTAAGTAAGTAAGCTAAACTTTCATCTGAACAGTTATTTTCAATTCAATTTGATAAAATAAATATTTTGTTATTGAACTGGAAAAGAATGTGATTCTTCTTATTATTTATTTAGTTATTCCAAAAATTTATTTTAGTCTATAAGTGCAAAAAACAAACAACTAAGTTGACTCTTCTAATAGCCATAGCCAAAAGTATTAGGAGCCCATAATTTATATTAAATCAAACAAATGGGGAATAATCTATTAAAGAGATCCATTTTTGTCTCAAATAGAAGTTGGGGAACCACCAATCAATACGAAATTAGTCTCTTTAATGAAATAGACAATTTTTCATCATACCTAATATTTTAAGCCGAAGCATTGTAAGTTACTAATTTGAGAGGACGATGTAGCTGAGCTAAGGGAGACAAGATGTCACCTTAGCAACCTCATGACTGCAATGTCCCCAGTTTGATTCTGACCTTGGCAAGTTCACTTATTTCAAGGCAATCCCACGGAATGAAAATTTGACCTTCCCTCTGATTAGAGCAGGTTGATTACCTCCAGAATAACTTCCTACCCCCTAAGTCAGAAATGACCAGGTAGGATATAAAAAACAAAAAAGTTTGCTATACATAAAAAATTGGGGGTAGTGGTAGCAGCATGGTAACGTGCCAGTCTACCAATCCACAGGTTGTCGGATCGAAACCCCAGTCTCACTCCACCCGGGCATTTTTAAGCACAAAATAATGCAAAACTCACTGACAACCTCCCCCCGGGCATTTGTGAGGTCCGTTAGCCAATGGGTGGCACTCACAAAAAATAGGCATGGGAGTGACGAACCCACCATGCCAAAAAAAAAAAGTCAAGAAATCCGCGATGTATTTCCTAATACTGGGAATATTACATCCTAATATTTGGAAATACATCGCACGAGGACTTAGGCCTCCATGGTCTGTTGCCCATAGAATAATAATAATAACACATAAAAAATTTGATGTAAGCAAATTATGTTAATTTTTTTCCTTTCAAGCACTGGTTTCTGTTTAATTTGGCAAAAGTTCATTAAAATACCACATCAATTTCATGCAAACAAAAGTTCAAAAATTTATTAATGCAATACAAACAAGAAATGAAATAAAAAAACAAAACAAAAATATTTTGGTCAAGAAACATGGATTTTTTCAAAAGCTTGTAAAATTTTCAAATAGCTAAAAACAAAAACTAGTGACACTTCAAAATTAATTTTAATATCCAATTTTAAAAAATAAATACTTATAATTTTTTGTTTAAATCAAATACAAGCATTTGTGAATCAATGTATATTAAAAATATAGAAATAAATCACAACCTCAGAGTTGACTGGATTTACAAAAATATATATACATTTGATGTTTTATGAGAAGTCATAACTAATACAATCTTGGATATAAAAGAAATGCTTTCTACATATATTAAACTAATAACAGGTCCATAGCAGTCTATTAAAGGAATTTAATTTAAATAGAAAGTAAAGAAAATATATATATATACGTAAACATAAGAATTTCATAGTTCATAATTTAACAGAATATGAACTTTGAATACATCTTTTAGGAAATATTTTCTCTGTTGAAGAATATGAGATGAAATTTAAATACAGTAATAATAAAATTAAAATTATAAAAGGCTAATGATGTACTTTGTCTTTCTGACTGTTATAAATAATAATAAAACAATTCTACTACAAATAAAATTCATTAATATCATAAACACAAATAATAAAGAGTATAAAAAAAAAGAACTTTCAATGATTATTTTTTCTAAATAAAAAGAAAATAATTAAAGACTCTGAACTCAATCAGAAGGGAAAATGTGCTAATTAGGCCAAAGATGAAAAATGCAAATTAAGAACAGTTAACACCAATTGATAATAATTAAACAATTACAATTATTGCATAGAGCTTATTAACAGTATGATATCAAATGTTGACTAGTACATGTACATTAACAGGGCCCCTCCCTTCCTCTTTATACCAGAATTCAATACATCGACAACTTATTGTCAAATTTAGATTTAAAAAAGATTGGCTTAAACAAAAAGTAAATGGATTACTACATAGGAGTATAGTAAAATACACTTAGTGATAATAAATAAAAACAAAGTTTTTTAAGCATTACATTGTAAGTAGGTAAATATAATTATGCAAAATTTAAACAAAGTTAAAAACGATCAGATTTTCGAGCATATGGACGTATGGACGGTCTATACAGTAGGAATAATCAATACCCTATTGAAAGTTATTTTCTATTAAAAATAAATTAGAATAAATTGAAAATGTGTACTTACATGAAAACTTACATAGTGAAACATTTATATAAATTACATGGCACCTACTTCAAAATAAAGAAACGATTTTGTTACACATATATATTACTCCATTTGAGGTAGATATTTTGCCAATGACGGTCATAATCGGACAGGTCAAGGTTTTGCTAAAAATGGGTGTGATAGTGTTTCTTCTGCTGTTATTCTAGATGTATGGTCAAGATCTAGGAGCCTATACAGAAGTGAAAAAGCTTCGTCTGGAATATCGATATCAACTGGATTATTATAACGTCTTTTCTCTCGCAGAAATTTACAGGTTTGGCGAAGATCCAATGGTTTACAACTTTCAGAGCATACAACATGACGTCCTAAAAATATAAGATAAATAAAAATGAGGTAAGTAAATGGATACCTTAGCAAAAATGTATGAAGTATTTCTTCCAACAGTTTACAACTTACAACTTCTGTTCTTAGCCAAGAGTTAGCAAAGGAAATAACATTTAGATTGTTACCAATATAGAGGGAGAGTTGTCTCCCAAAGGTAGGCAAGGAAAAAGTGACTCTCCTATTAGCAGGTAGTCACTAATTAATAAAAAATAAATACAATTATTGTTCAATTCCTCAATAAACCCCAGAGGAAATTCAATCGTGACTACAGCTGATGCACTTAACCAACAATTATTATAACTAGCATCTAAAATCACTAGTTTTATTAATTAAAAATAATTTTAGTACAAAAAAATACTACACTTTGAACTGAGATAAAATCTAATTTAAATAAATTCTTAACAGGCAAATAACATATATACATGTAACTCACCAAGCTTGGTAGCGATACTTTTGATTTCTTCAGAACCAAAAACTGTAATCATTTCAGCAAGAGCAGTCACGTCATCGGGTGCCCGGAAGAAGGGATATGTTCTGCTTAACAGACATAACAGTATGACACCTACGGCCCACATGTCCACAGCTGAAAAGCAGTAAAATTTTATATTTTATAACTAACACAAATTAGTAACAAAACATAATTGATTTAGTAGAAATCAAAAGACACTTCATAATTTTGGAAAGAATATATAATGATCATTCCTTATTAAGCTATAATTTTGACAAACCTGTAGTCTGGTCATGAGATTTCAACAAAACCTCAGGAGCCCTAAATCCTGGAGTACCGGCCCTGGGTGCACTTCCTCCTTTCCGAGATAAACATGTATTACATACTCGTGCCTTTCTATCACAGTCACACCTATTCGTTACATTGGGTCTTGCTTCTTTACTAACCTGAACATCAAGAATCATACCATAAATAATTGATATATAGGGAGATGGTCAGGGTTGCGGTCAAAGGAGAAATAAAAATAGTTTACAACTATTTATTTTCCAACGTTTCGGCCCTCAGGCCATTCTCAAGGATACTATCAATATTGATGTCATTTCTTTTTCAAAATCTTAAAATTGCAGGCTAATTGCCTTTGTCCCATATAAGTTTTTCTAAAAATTTTTTTCTTAGATTTAAAACCTTTTTTACACAACACTTTTCTTCCTTCCATCACTTATCATTAACAACTTAAAAACAGTGTTGTTTAGGTTGTTAATGATAAGTGAAGGAAGGAAGAAAAGTGTTGTGTAAAAAAGGTTTTAAATCTAAGAACAAATTTTTTAGAAAAAGTTATATGGGAGAAAGGCAATTAGCCTGGAATTTTAAGATTTTGAAAAAGAAATGACATCAATATTGATAGTTTCCTTGAGAATGGCCTGAGGGCCGAAACATTGGAAAAATTTTAATGAATAAAAGTTAAGAGAAAAAAAGGATCAAAATTGTTTTTAAATTAAATATAATCATATTTAGGATATTGATAAATCATTATGACTTTACTTGTATAAGCATGTGCCATATTTAATAAAAATAATTTATGAAAATTTATAGTTCACCTGAGGGAATGATCTAATGAATGAAATATTTTCATTGCACACATGGAGAGGAGCTCTTTTGATTTCGCTAGGCCTTTCCTTCAAACATATCCTTTTGGCATTTTGTTCTTGTACTTCTATAGGTTCTTTATTTTCCTATTAAAAAAAATTAATAGCAAAATATTATGCACTGATTAGAAATAAAAATAAATAAATGGAAAGAAAGGTATTAGAAAGGATAAAATTTAATAACATAGTAACACAACAAATACAAAATATTAAATGGACAATGAAGCATTAAATACTAAAAACTAAAAGCAAAATACAATCATAAGAAAACCAATGAGAAAATTTCGGTCAAGTAATACAAATAATATCTAAGAATATAAAAAAATTAAATAACAATTAAATTGTAGCTTACCCCTTCACTACATCTTTTACGTTTCTTAGAAGAGTCCGTTGTCCATTCTCCAACCTTTTGTGCTAGACCAAAATCAACCAGCAAAAACCTGAAAGGTGATAAAAATACTTTAATTTTCAGAAGCTTAGCTTAAATTGAAAAAACAAAAAGCATTAAATAAATTAATTTAGAGTGAGGAAACTAGAAATGTTTGAAAAAAATTTCAAAAGGTTTTTTGGTCAATTCAAAAATAAATAAAACCTTTATTCAGACTTAAAGCTTTTATCATATGATGGTAAGAGTATAGGAGATTAAACTGAGAATTGACTCTAACAGTTTGCTCTGGTTAAAAACGTTGACGTTTTTGTCATACTACAGTAATTTGTCATGACAATTACTAATGTTAATCATGATAAAAGTTTATATGTTATGTCAATAAAAATAAACTTAGAAATGTACTTAAGTACAGTGATTATTGTCTATTTCCACTTCAAAGTTTACAACAATTCCACACGCTATTATTTTGAAATAGAATAATTTATAAGTTCACAGAATATTATAACTTTTTCATTCCTTAGCAGTTATTAGTTCTCAATATGTTATACTATATAAGAAAATAAATTAAAGCATCAGTGATTATATATACCAACATTATAACAAGAATCAATTACTCTTTTAATAATAAACAGTAAACTTATGAATCATTTATTAAACTCTTCACAAAAAACCAACAGTTGGCATCATTCTATACAATGTCATTATTTCTTTTAACGAATACATTTTTATATATTTCCATTCCTCCAACAATAGTAAAAAGATAGTTAGTCTTTACAAAATCCTATTTGAAACAATATTAAATTATTGATAATTATATCCTAAGCTCAACACCATAATATACTAGCAGTAATGAATTTTAACAGTAAAATAAAGGAATAACCAACTTACTTTCGCTTTGCTCTGTTATAGAGGAAGTTTCCTGGCTTAACATCTCTGTGAATGACACCAAAAGAATGAACTCTCCTCAATGCAACACAAAGTTGCCGAATGTATAGTCTTATTTCATCTATATCCATATCATAAAGATAGGACTACAACAGACCAAACAATTTTTAAAATTAAATTATCATTCATAAGGTAACATAATATTAATAAATAAAATCTATCAGATGTTAATTAGCTAGGGTATTACCAGTATCAATTCTTTTTCTAAATCTTTACTCAGTTCCACTTTGTCTAAAAAAAAATTGTTCACGCACGAGTACTTTTATTCGACTGACCTCAAGTCTGTTACCATAAGGAAAAATATGATTTAAAACATAATTTTACAACTATGCAATTACAATACACAAGAAAAACATAAGTTAGAATAAAAAAATATGATAATGCTGAATCATTCATTGATAAAATAAATTTAAAAATGTAAATTTTGTCTTCTGGAAACAAACAATAAGAATAAAAATCAGTTTGAAGCAATGCCTAATTTAAAATACACTGAGAAATTTTTTCTTTCTGAATATACGAAAAGTTTATTTTTAAAAAAATTTAATTAACAACCATACTTAATTATTAAAAAACAAATTCATTCTACCTTTCTTTTTTTTTCCCTACATATCTACTAAAACTTATTATTTTATTTTAATTATATTCATTTAACTTTTTACAATCATATTGCAGTTATTTCATTGCCAATGATTAATTTTTTTTGCGGCTAAGTTGAAACTTTTGAATGCACATTTGGGGTTTTTTTATAACATAAAATTTGGTTGTCTGGATAATTTATCATTTTGAAGTCAATGTTGAAAATATGACCTTATATCTCATATTGGAAGATAGCTGAGATGAAGTAGATTGGAGGAAGATAGTCCGGGTGGGTGGCAGTCAATAAAGGTATCAAAATTGTTAAAGAAAATTATTTATTACTAACCAGATAATCGGTTAACAATAAATAGTTTTCTTTTACTACCCAGACTACCTTCCTCCTATCTTATATCTCAATAAATTTTTTAACTTAGGTTTTATAGAGCAACAATGATCTCCAAAATTTCGTCTGATACCTATTGATTAATACACAACAAACTAATTAATATAAATAGAAAAAACATTTTATAGGATAGATAAATAAAATAACTGTATTAAAATGTATCTACTCACACTGAATTTGTCATGGTGTTGATAAGGCATTACAAATGTGATGCAATCGTTCATCCGTAAACACATATATATTCCAACGACATTATCAACTCCCCTGAAACAAAAATTTATCATTTAAAAAAAATCATTCATTAAATTAGAAAATAAAATTAAATTAGTATGATCCTGGTGCAACAAAACAGCATAAAAAAAAAATTAAGATTACCATGCGGTTTTAGGAAAAAACAAACATAAATTTTGAGACTATTGATGCGACTTTTAATTATTGAGATAATTATACTTTGAGACTATTAATAAGATATATA
>NW_027109134.1:146926-151654 GCF_000696795.3 Halyomorpha halys
ATATATAATTTATTATTTCCAGCTATTTATATATATACATAGGAGAACTAGAAAGATAAATAAAAAAATAACAAACTTTGGTTTTTAATATCCAAATATAATAAGCTTTTACCCAATTTCTTGCATGCATTTAAGTTCTCTGATGACTCTTGACGGATGGCAAGTAGGAATTAGATGCTTCACAGCAAACTTAGCTTTAGGAACTTCACGGAAAGTGGCCAAGTATACATTACTGAATGTTCCTTCTCCAACTTTGTAATGAAGTTCAAAAATTTCTCCCAACTGTGGTAATTTGTGTAACAAAGAAACTATTTTGTCACCTAGAAATACAAATCATAAATAAAATGAAAAAAAAAGAAAAAAGATTTATATATTTTTGTTTAAAAAGTTTTCAAAAAATATAAAAAGGACTTGAGCATTATGATAAATAATATATTTAAATTAAATATAATTAATTATTAAACTTGAACAGATCTATAAAAACAAGCCATGAACTTCATGAAATTACACATTTCTTTAAGCCATATAAAAAATATATTTTATTTCAGAATAAAAATAATTATCTTTAAAATGTTTATATTATATTGTTTCTTCTTTAGGACTGTAAAATTTAAATATATTATCTTATAGTGAACTTCATCCTCTGTGATGGGTTACTTTTATTATTAGAATTTTACAGATTAAAATACATTTAGAGCCATTACTCCATCCCCCATTTTCAGGGATACTAATGCAGAATGTATATTGGTCCAAAACATATTTCAAACAGTAAAATTCTTAATAAAGATTAATACAGCATAGATGATCATCTTCACTATACCATAGCAAATAAAAAACAATATATTTTCATAAATTAATTAAATTCTGCATAGAAACTATTAGTTAATTTTTTATAACAATTGTTTAAGAAATTAGGTATTATAATTAAATGTATTTTTTTTTTAAATAGACCCATGAAATAGCTTAGATAATGTATACATGATGTAAGTAAACAGAAATAGTAATGGAAGGTAATTCAGGCTTTTACTTTCAATACACATGAACGCTGGAATTAAGACCAATTAATGCTCCTACAAAAGATTACTTATTAAAATTTAACCAGGTGTTCCTACACTTTTGCTATTTGGCACATTCATAAAAATTTAACTTTTCTGGTTGTTCAGGCCAAATTCAGATCTGCAGTATAATTGAAACAATACATAGTGATCCTGCTACGAGTGAGAGAACAAAACAGTTTCAGTCTTATTACAATGTGCCTTAACAAGTTGTGTATTTTACTAATTTATTTGTACATGTTCAACTATTTCTTCTCTATAAATTGATAAACATGAGTGAGAAACAGAGATTCTACAGTATTGACACAACTATGAAAACTTGAAGATTCTTAAACTTCAGACAATTGGGGTAAAGATAAAACTAGATATTATGAAAACGGTAAATATTTTGCTTTAATCGGATGTCCGTTTGATGTCCAAGGACAAAAACAACTGAAAGTATTTTACCAAGTCCCATTAACTTTATCATATATACATATTGATAGGTAAATAATTCAAAACAAAGTATTTACATATCTTTTTTACATTCTGCTACTTCCGAACATTCAACACAAATTTTAGGAACTACTTGTGGGTGAAAGTCGAGGGCCTATAAGAACAACCATATGGTTTGAACCAATTTTTTTTTTTGCCCTCATGAGTTATTAATACTGGAAACAGCATGTTAAATTTATTTAGGCACATGATAAAAAAACAAAACAATAAAAATGGAATAGTTTTTAACAAGTTTAGAAACCAATCAATTAGAAAAATATTACTGAAATATCATGTACCTAGTTATTATTATTAAACTTAATTCAAAATTATACAGACAAATAAATCCCACACTCCTCCAATGGAAGAATTATACCGTTTTACAGTATAGCATGTAAAGTATTAAACAAAAAAATATTGTTCTTTACAAAACTACATTTACAGAAATCATTAATATGTTAGAGCAAAAATATAACACAAACTGTCTCGATTTTTTATAAAAGAGCTTTTCTATTCTCAGGAACTTAGGAAATGAACTTGGAATTTAATAAAACGAACAGATAAAATCAGCTGAAAATATTGTTATATTTAAGAAACATAAGGCAACGCACTGTTTCCTGTCCACACAAACATAGTCTTTAGCCAACATTCCAAATGACTTAAAGGCTAGTTGCTTATTGAAATAGTTTACGTAAGCACTTTAAAAAGACTATGATTCTCATGTTTAAGAAAACACGAGCTAGGTATACTAGAAATTCTGATTGTGTGTTCAATCCTTCAGTTCAAATACAGGTTAGATTTAATGATGTAGATTTTTATTTTTGTAGTTCATACAGAATGATATTTTGTTCAAACTAAAAGAACCTTCCACTATAATACAAATGAAATGAAGTTGGGATAAATGCTTTGTCCTTTCATATTTTTTTAAGTCTCTGAATCAGTAAAAACATATAAATTAATATTAATATTTCACCTTAATTAACATTATTAATTACAAATTGATATCATGATATAATCATATAAGTAATATAATACTAGCCATACATACTTGAGGATTGCCTTTTGTGTAATGTACCTTTCTCATCTTTTGTAATTGTAGCCATTGTCCCTATAACATTTTTTTTAATAGATTAATCAACATGAATCAATTAGGGAAAAAAGGGCAGCTTGTAGAGCAATATAAAAGATTTATATGATAAATTTTTGACATTTTAAGAAACCAACTGTATCAATATGTGCATTGGAGTACGAATGTGCACATTCATGTGTATTAATGCTTTTAAAATCAGAAAATTAATATTATATTCTCCTTATAAGTATCCAAAAATAGTGCTACTATAATACTAACAACAGAACAATTTAAAAAAAAAGAAAGAGACCTATTATGATTACAACATAAATATTTAACTGTTCATATCGACACCAGTTTCTTGTTTGATAGTTCTGTTAAAAAGGATTACAAATATCATCAATTACTGCAAATTCAAAACTGAATGAACGAATAAAAATTTTATTTGGATAAATAAAAGACCACTAATAAACTTTAATCAAACCAGTAATAAGCAACTAGACATTAGGAAGTCCTGCACTTATCTCACGGGTAAATTACTGGCATAGCAGAATAAAATTCCGATCTATGTACCAGGTAACACTAACACAACAATAACAATAACACGGAGTAACAACTATCAAAAAAATTCGACGTCACAGTATCAATAAATAAACTAATTATTCATATAATAAAGAAATAACTACTAACCTGGTTCAGTTCCCATTCTAATTTGCTTTTATAGATGGTTGGCGAAAGCTACAATTCAAACGAAACGATGAAAACATCAGGGAGAGCTAATACAAGACTCCCGCCCGTTATAATGCCCCCTGAGTTTACCCTAGCTACCTCCCCTTCTGAACTTACGAACGTTGAACCAGTGTTACCCATTTTGTTTTCAAACTTGAAACAAAAATGTTCTTGCTTCCATTGACAAATATTTTGTTTTAATTATTAATGGCGGACAATAACTACTTAATTGTTGATATTAAAAAAAATCTTGATAAAATAGTTATTGGATGAATTCATTTTCTTTTATACTAATGGTGGTATTAACAAAAGCTTTTTAAATAGTTCCTACCTAGAGATAAACTTTCTTATATACCTTTAAAAAACATCAGTTTTTTTTACCTTAAGTTATTACCTCAAAATAAGATACATTTTTTTGTGACTTATTGGCCTATCTTAGTATCTTAGATACCTATAAGAACCAACTAATCAATAATTAATTGTTTTTGATAATTCTTGGCACGATTCGTATTTATATTTGTGACTGGGTGTAGATTTAGGGGCTGGGGCGGATTTTTTGAACTTTAGAAATAGAAGCAAGCCGAGGAAAAGTTATTTTTGAGGTGTGTGGTGGATATAATTTGGAGCATTGGGCGATTTGTTTTAGGGGTGGTCTCAGGTGGATTATTTTTGGTGTTCTGACCTGATACAATTTTAAGCTCTTGGGCAAAGTTGTTTTGGAGACTGTGGTGATTCATTTTTGAGGCCCGGGCGGATTATGTTTGGGGCCCTGGGCTGATACAATTTGGAATTCCTGGGAAAATTTGTTTTTAGGGTCTCTGGTAGATATTTTTTTTTTGATCCTGGATGGATTATTTTTAAGGCTAGGAGTTGATACAATTTTAGTTTTCTGGGAAAATATGTAAGAACAATGTTTTTGTTCATTATGTAAGTTGATATGTTATGACAGTTCAGTGTAAAAGCGTATACATATGACAATTAAGCGTGATAGTTAACGCGACTGTTAGTCCGCTTACATTACTTGTACTAAGAACTATCACGCCAGAACCAGCGTGATGTTTCTGTCACGGGAGTAAATGTTGTCCTGACAGTAACTATCAAAGAGTTACTCCAAGTAGTGGCAGTTACTTTTGCTGCAATAACTAAAACTGTACGATAAGTTCACTGTCAAGACGTATACATGCGATAGTTAACGTGACAGTTGCTTTACTGACATTACTTGTACTATCAACTATCACGCCAAAACTAGTGCGACAGTTCAATCATTACTATAACAATCATACAGTTGCAGTTATAACGATGTCACTGATTCTCCATGAGCGGGTAAAGTGGTGATTTTTTTTTAAGCGCTTACCGGGTATTTTTGGTCGAGAGAATCGAGCCCATATTTCATATGGCATA
>NW_027109134.1:151773-180176 GCF_000696795.3 Halyomorpha halys
TCAAGAAAAAAGGAACGAGAAAATACACTCACGGTTGCTGATAATAGACTGCTTTATTCTGAATAGTAATCCTATATTTATACTTTCTAGAGTTGTTGACAGAGGGAGTTAGGTATTAAGATTATTATTACATACCCCGTAAACATAACTTATATATATATGGCCCAACGATTTACGCCAAAAAATCGGCACTCATCAAATCATTTTTTTCTTTCCTGACCATCAATCATAAACAAGAGCTCCTTGAATTAGTTCCACGGTGTCAATTATTATGTACTCTGTTTATTTGAGGATTAACGTTCTCATGTACTCCAACTAGAGCAGAAAAGATATGTTATCCTGTAGGTTATCAACCTAGTCTAGCCAGAGTGAAGAGGTCGAGAATTAATCCTTGGGTCTGCCACTACACAAACTTCGATCCGACCATTTCGGGGTCGAACGTGGTTCTTACTCGAAAATGGTATGTTAACACCTTGATGCATTGAGCATCGCAGTCTATACGTAAGATGTAAATGTGAATTGCCTTACGCCTTGTAGCCAAAGATCTGAATCAATACATTAAAATCGAATTAACGCTTTGTTAATAGTTAAGTATTTCCTCGGTTATAAGCAAAACTCATTGTTTCATATCTCGCTGTGCCGAGTGCCGAAGTTCTGAACATTTGAAATTGTTATGTTTCTATTTGGTAATAATTTCTATAGGTTTTTATGTTTGATCAAGGATTTTTATTCAATTTCCTTTAGTAGAGAACACTTTAATTCAATGTAGCACTTAGTCGTCAATAATGGTGTTTAATCAACTTCTATGGTCAATTCATTCTAAAGTTATTAGCAAGCTGCAAGAAGTGAAACATGTTGATCTTAATGGATTAGCTCCGTGCGATGATATTCCTACTGAGACTAACGTTTTCATCAAACATTTTGAAGAAATCATTAAAGAGTATAACCGTCTGAAGACATTTTTAACATTAAACGATGGATCAGAAACATCACTGGATAAATTTGAGCTCTCAAGTACAGGATTATATTATAAGTCGTTTTGCAATGGTGTTTTTAACGTTTTAGAAAGTTTGAATACAAAGTTATTTAAAATTGAAAAGTTTTTTCTACTTGGTATTTCAGGTATAGAAATCCATAAAGAATTTGGTTGTATTTCTGGTGTTTTGTGTGCTCTCAACTCTGCTGTGGAAAAATTGAAGGATGAAAGGTACAGAGGCTGCAAGGTCCTTGATTTGTGTGAAAGTTTTATCAATTCAGAATCATCTGACATTAAAGAAGTATTTATTGAAATTCAACAGTTTTGTTTAAAACAATTTTATATTCAAATAAGGCTTTGGTTAATACAGACATTATTATATGATCCTCATAATGAATTTTTCATCAAGGCCTCTGGTAAATTTAATGGCATAATAGCTCTTAACTCTGAATGCCCTGATAATTCAATGGATTTAAGGAGTATTGGCCAAGAACATTCTGTTGAGTTTTTTTCTATGAAGTATGAAGTTGATGGAGAAAATCTCCCTCAGTTAATACCCTTTTCTGTAGCAGTAAAGATTCTATTTATTGGAGAATCTTTGAGGATGTGCCAGCATGATGAAGTTAATATCAGTGATGATATTATTCATCATTTAGATGCTTGCCACATTACCCCAAAAGATATCATTTCTCAGTTTTCATGTATAGAAAAGTTCAAGACTTTTAATTTGAGAATGTTCACTAACTTTATTGATGATTTGTGGATCAGGGTTAATAGTTATATTAACCAAATTAGTAATGAAGTTGGTAATGTCCATTCCGAGCTAATTTTGATGTGGGAAATTTTTTTATTAGGGAGGGATGAGCTTTTTCAGGAATTTTTATTAAAAGGAGGTCATCTTCTGAGCTCAGATATCACCGTTGTAACAGCTAGAAATCTGAATGTAGTTTTAAAAGATGCTGTCTATAATGTATATCTCTCAGAAAATTGTAATTTTATTGATTCTTTTTATTTCAAATTGCCTAATCGAAGAGCTATCAAGTTAGGCTTGACGGTGTGGTCTGTAATGTATTTAGATTATAAGGTTAAATGGCCGTTAGAATATTTATTTACCCCTGAAGTTTTAAACTTGTATAATAAAGTTTTTAGTTTTCTGTTAAGGCTCAAAAAAGCTCAAATGGATTTAACTACAACTTGTAAAGGTATCAACTACATCCATCACCATTCCGTTAAAATGGAGTTTATCGAGGTCAAGATCCATTTACTTTCCATTGTGAGTAATCTACAGAATTACTGTTTGACTTACGTTATAGCTAATGAAATGAACCTATTACTTTCAAAGGTTAAAAAAACTACTTTGTTTACTGAACTCCAGAAATCACTCTTGCTGTTTTTAACAAATATATCTGACCGATTGTTCCTTAATCAAGTTGAGGATGTTGATAAGAATATCACATCACATATTACTGGTACTGAAACTGTTAATATAAAAATTAATAAATGTTTTATGAAAATTTTTGACCTTTGTGGATCATTTTCAGAGCTTATGGTAAGAAAGATGAATGAAAATGTTATATCAGAATTAAAAAATCTTAAAATAAAGTTATATGAAATTTTAAAGCTAATGTTTTCTCTATTACTCAAAATCGATCAAAATTTATATCACAATCAAAATGACTCGCTCCATGTCTATACATACTTATATCAGTTGATGATGTGTTTAGATTATAATAATTTTTATCAAAACAAATTTCAGTTTGATATTGGAGAATAACTATGCTATATATTTTTTTACATGGTATTCATCTTATGTCTGTCTAATAATTGTATTGTACTAAGACTTATATAGATATTATTTTTTTTTTCAATTATTAATGTTAATTTATTTTAATATAAAAAAAATGTGAATTAAATATTTTGTCATTTTCCTTTTTACCTTCAAAATTAAATTTTAAAATTAATTTAAATTATTAATTAACAAATGTTATACAAATAAATGTATGAAAGTTATTGTTTATTATAAAAAAAAAAACTGATATTAAATTAAAATTCAGTAATAAATGATTTGATTTATTTAATAGATGCCTGTGTTAATAATCAAGAAGATTGACATGACAGTCATTAATATTAAAACCAAAAACTTGGTGACAGTATTTTCAGGTATTTTTATACAGTGAATCGATTTTATACCTTTTTTTAGTTTAATATTTACCACTAATTGGGCCATTTTTTTGATTATGAATACTATTTGTTTAATATAATCTAAAAAGATGTTGCTTACAAAATACAAACTCCTCACCTTTCCGTTGTGTGGGGTTTTAAAATTTTAGATCACAGCTTAAAACATCTTTGTTAGCATCAACTTACAACACAGATGAGTATTTAGACTTCATCTCCATCAGATATTTCACTGTATCTGTTCTTTTCCACTTGGCTGCTATTTTTCCTGTAATGGAACATAGTGGAAACTTTTCTCTCTTATACCCAAATTCTACTTCGATAATGTTTATTATCTTAAAAAGTGTTAGGCTGAGTAACAAATATTTCTTCTTAAATGTAGGTCTTATTGTTAAAATTGAGGAAATATATCTACAAATTCATTCCATTAATACCTTCATTTCTCCTGTCAGTGAATTATGTTCAGATACCCTTAATAAAGGGCTAAGCTGTTTTTTTAGCTAAGGGAGTTGAGGTGTTACATTAAGAACCTTGCAACTATAGTGTCACTGGTTCAATTGTGGCCTGGGGGATAACATTTTGTGGATGTCCCGTGGAATGAAAATTTGACCCCCTGACTCTGGTTAGAATAGGTTAGTTACCTCTGGATAACTCATCCATATGTCAGAAATAACCAGATTAGGGTAATAAATAATATGAACTATTTTCAATCTGTTCTAATTTTGGTATACCTTTGAATTGAGTTTGTAACAATTCACCTTATCAGTGATTTGGATTGTGTATATAGAGATGAATGCATAAAAGTTGAAGTGGATAGAGGGTGGACCTTTGAATAAAATGGGAAGTCTCATACTAAAGGCACCCCGAACTATGTTCACAGGTATAGATGAAATTAATAAATAAAAATAATTGAAGTTAATAACAAATATAAAGACATTGTTAGACCTAACAAAACAAACAATTGCCCTCTAATAGGGAAAAAAACTAACAATTTATTGACAAAAAATTAATTAAATAGAAGTTATGTTAATAATAGAATTTATAATAGGATGTCCTGCAGCAGCATGGACTTCATTCTTAGGGTTGAGGTTGGACTTCCCAAGTTGTAAGTCACTGGTCCTTTAACTGTTGATAACTGGGAGTGGAACTTTTTTGGTGTAATCCTCCATTGACTCCATTTGCAATTGGCTTTCTTACAAACCAAAGAGCATCCACTGAAATTCTTAAGACTTCATTTATTTCTGGCTTCTTACTATAACCCATAATGGGCGTTGATGACCTCAGGGTTTTACGCCCTTAGGCCCTAGACAACAACAACAACAACTATACCCCATATTTTTATTTCCTTTTTTATTCTTTAGTCATTGTACTGATATTTTCCTCGCTGAAGTGCTCCAGTCGATATGTTAATTTTAGTACGTTTCTTTTTATTATTATTTTTATACTATTCAGATGTGACTTTTTTAATAAATATTATTTACTTTTTTTTCTACTATATACATACTATCATTCTGTATACTTCTATGATTTTAATCTTCATTGTATATAGCCCAGAAGGCCTGCAATGTGGGTTGAAACATAAGTGTCAATTGTGACCAATTTCTCGAATAATGGTAAAGGTATTGTTGACTGTAGATGTAGGTCATGGATGTGGCTGAAGAAGAAATATAAGTAAATGTTAACTTTCTTTTATGTGTGCTAACGTTAAAAGAAAATATAACCATGAAAGTAAGGTAAGTAAACAATACAAAATAATAATAGATTTAGTAAAAAAAAAATTATGTATTTCTTACTATCTTTTTATTTAATCTCCATTGCTTTTATACTATCATGATTGTACTTATTTTTTCTTAGACCTGAGAAAGGATTGTAACTGAGACTGGAACATCTGCACGCATTAGGACATTAATACTCTGATTTCTTTCTTTTTCGCTTCCAAACAACTAGCTTCTTGAATAAAGAAGTCTTGGGAAAAGGCTCAATACTTTTTCTCCTTTAACTGAGAACCTTGTTCTATTATATTTTTGTCTAGTAAAACTTTCCCTGGTGACATATAGCTTTTATTGCTTACCTTACCCAAAAATAATGAGGCTAACTTATCAGAATGTATTAAATTTACAATTTACTACCAGTCAGTTAAGAATTATTGTTTTACCATCATAATTATTCATAATAAAGAAAAAAACTTGTTGATACAGGCTAGATAATTACAAAATCCTGAAAAATGGTTTGGCTTACAGAACCTACTTTGGAGCTACACTGGCATCGAGGTTGCTATCTGGACCATCTTGTATACAAAGTGATATTCCCGACAACCATATATTATTACTTTTAGGGTCTACTTAAGCATCTTAACACAAATATTTCTCAATGCATTTAAGCAGGTAACTTGAATGCCTTTACTTTCCTAACCTATCTAGAAGTTACTTCTCTCCTTAATCTTACAATCATAAGAAATAATCCTAGGATGACCCTGTGGCTTTAATTCAGTAGTTCTAGATTATCCCTACCATCAAAATAGCCACTTTTTATTTAATAGAAATTTTATGGGAAAGGTCACTAATTTTAATTTTGGTAAGTTGAAAAATGAAAAAATATAAAGGAAAAAAATAAACTGCAATTAAACATTTATTTTACAAAATTAAACGAAAAAAAAAAATAGAAATGATAGTATCACATAAAGACTCAGAGAATGGAGTTCTTGTGTAGATGGGTGAAGTTCCTTGGAATTAGCATCTTTCCAATTCGTCAATTCTGTTGCCATTCTCTTGTTTATTTATTCAATCATCATAGTAATAATAAGTAATAATAATTATAATATTTTGTACAATATATTCAGGATGACGGCGGGATTTTTGTAGTTCCGGTCATACAGCATGATACGCAGGTATTGTTGGCTGATTTTCAAGCTTTGAGTAATCTAAATAGAACTCTTTAGCAACCTTCCGCCAATTCTGAGCATCAAAAAAGTAGTAAGTTCCCCTTTCATAGGTAGATGTTTTCTCTATGACTCCACAACCTGGTGCTTGCGTTATCCATACTTTCTCTTCCATATGGTACCGCCATTCTCTGCTGTAACTAAAAATGTTTACTACTATAAGTACAATAAGTGAAATCACAGCTATAATTTATTGATAATCAAACATTAAAACTATTGAAATATAAAATTCAGTACTAATATAATTAAAAATTTACATAACTTGAAAGAATTTTTAAAAATTTATTATGAAAATATGTCATCCTCATTTATATTGATTCACTATCATCTATATCAGAGAGTCCCTTAATCCAGAATAATTCAATTTTAATGTCTTTGTTGATTTAATTTTTTTTTTTTTGATCCAGCATGTGTGCATTGCGGCCACTCAGGGCTTATTGTACACTGTACCTTACTCTGTTCAGAACAGGTCAGGAGCCTTTACAAACTTAGATATTGTGTATGGGTCAACCAATTTATTTTAATCATTTCATCTGACACTACAAGTTTATGGGTACTGTGATTTTGAGTTTTGATGAATATTTTGATATCAGAGTAACCTTCATTGAGTACATATAAATTTGGATGATTACAATTGTCACTTTCAACTTATAAAATTTCTCTTCTTGATTAATCTAACATAAAATTGCAAGTTATTCACAATTAGTGGAGAACCAATGGTAGCTTAGCACAACAATTATTGTATAAGAAATTAAACTCTGCGTCGAATGAGTAATATCACATATGTTTCGGTTTTAGTAATATGTCGTAAACCATGAGCTTTCATAAACAAAAAAAAATGAAATTTATCTTAAAATTTTGCCATAACTGGGGTAAAGTACTTCGAATGAATCCACTTGAAATGCATTTCTCAAGGTGCTAAAACAGTAATTAGGAAATTAATCTAAAAGGTAAGGAATTAAAAATTTTCTATTGAATAGGCCTTTTCTTGCCTATAAGTCTTAATGAAAAATATAATAAAAATAAGAATAAAATAACATTAAATTAGGGCTATAAAGTAATAATTTCATTAAGTAGTATGGTTGTATATTGACAGTTATTGGGATAAGGAACAACCATACCATTTTACCTAATTATTACTCTATGGAACTCCTTTAATGCATAATTTAATGTTCTTTAATTTATTTGATTATATTTCCTCACTAGGATTCACCATTTCGGACTTATAGGAGAAAAAACAAGAAGACCTATTCAAATGAAATTTTTGATTTGTTACTTCACTAAATTAATTACCTAATTAGTAACTGTTTAAGGACCACTAGAAATGTGTTTCTGGATCAATATTAGACTCTTATGGAGCACTTTACCTCAGTTTTGGCAAAATTTGAAAAAAAAATTTGTTTTTGTTTAGAAACATACTACTTCACTGAATTAATATGTTAATTATGATACACATGTGACACCGAATTTAATACTGTTTAATTTATTTTCCTATAACTCATAACTAACTGTTTTAATAGAATGTAAACTTTAGATGTTACAGGAAAAAACAAAATCTAATTTGACACTTTATTAAATTAATTATCTAATTAGTAAGAGTTTTAGGACAGTTAGAAATGCATTATTAAAATTATTTGCAGATGTATGTTCTATAGGCTGGATTTCATGGATCACACTCCAACACTATCAGTTCAGTAACATGTCTTTACTCAGTAAAGCCATGATTATACAACAGCATAGGCCCCAGACAAGATATACCCAAAAGCTGTCTAATGCTTAAAACATTATCACCCTGATCCTTGTTCCACAGTAGGGGAATAATTTTGTTACAATTGTAGAGGAGTAAGAGAGTTAACTTGACACAATTGCATTTGAACTCAAAAGGAAAATAATAACTTTAATGTTGTGACAACTCTTGGATCAGGCAGGTGGATCCATTTGGCCAGTTCATATTTTAGGAAAACGGAATGAACACATGCTGATTAGGAGCGAATGATCAAGTGTGTAAGTGGCTAAAAGTTGTCAGATATGGGTATTGATCAAATAAACCAAACTGATATTAAAAGTGTTATGGTCAAGAACATAAACACCCATGTATAACGAGGATGACACCTCATAATTTTTTAAGAAAAGCATGGCCTTCATTAAAACAAAAGTTAGAAGTATTTAAATAACAATTAAATGTTAGCTATTAGTATTAAAGAATATAAATTGTTAAAAATAATATGTGATCTTACAGTTCGGCAGCTGCAGCTAGTTGGAGCATATCCCCAGCATTCGTATAGTACATGAAGAAAAGTAGATCTTCTTTGTATCTTGTTAACTTCAATTGGGCAAGTTTATCCCTAAAAAATAATTTTCCTTTTGTTTAAAATAATGTTAAAACAGAAAAGAAAGAATAATTATAACAGTTAATCAATTTTGATATTAAACAATTAACAGATGGATAAAGTGATAGAGGAAGTAATATTTCTTTTGAAAATTAAATAAAAGAAAAATCATAAAATTAGATACACTTAATTTAAGCCTTAATGTATCTCAATACATTACAAATAGCCTTTTATTACTTTCTTCAGTAATTAATTGTCTATGTAACACTGAAATAGTGTTTAATAAAATAAGTGGTAAATTAATTAAATTAGTATAACTGCATATTCTCAGTATTGTATACATACTCTAATATGTAAGCAGTCATAAAAATAAGATAACTTAAAGATATATTAGAACATATTAAAATGCTATACCTGATACTATGGTTAATGATGTATTCAGGAGGAACATGATAGTCTATGTCCTGCGCCCTCATAGGTGTCTCTGCCCAAGGTCCGCCAAACGTTGGGTAGAGATTATCAGGTGAATTGAGATTTAAACCAAGAGCAGTCAGATCCTGACCCAATGCCAGTGACACCAGGTTAGGATCAGTTTCTGCTGCTCGGATAAACGTCAAAAGACCTACCATGCCAAATTGGTCTTTAACCATACTGTTAGGGATATTCGTAACCTTACCTGTGAATCATTAAAATCGTTCAGTAAAAGGTTCAATGTAGCAGGACATGAATCATGAGAATTATTAGCATTAGAAAACAATGTAATGACTGGATTTCAAGGGAATTAGTTATAAAATTAGTTAGATTTTCATTTGGTGTTTTACCAATAACTGTGCCTAAAAAAAAGAAGTATATTATTCAAAATATTGTATTACGACAAAAATAATCATTTATTTAGATTAATTTACTACACATATTAGCATTTTTTTTCTCAATATAATGTTCGGTTCTTTAGCGGATAAAAATCTAGTCTCTGATAACAAGTTTGGAACACTACTAATAAACGAAATTATGGACTCATCTAATTATAAAATATTTTAACTTTTTTCCCCTTAAAGTTAGATCTGATCAATTATATGATTTTTTATTAGAAATAACACACACCAAATTATTTTCATATACAAAATTTGAAAACTGACATAATTTATGAAGAAGGCTAGAAACTCTAGCCGAAACGTCGGCACATTAAAATAAGTTAATCATACTTATTTGTGTTTCATTGACCGCACCCCCAACCATCTTCTCCTCATTCATAATTTATTATATATTACAATCAATAGATTTTTTATTATATTCTTTTAACTATTAAATAAGATTTATTAAAATCGTATAATTTAAATAAAAACTTCCACTTTTAAATATTTTTACCTTTTTTGCCCAGCAGAGGAAAATTTAAGTTCAGCTGAACTGTTTTGAAAAAGGAATGGTTGTAAATTCCTTAAGGTTGAATAATCGTGTACTATTTATTGACAAAACTACAAGTTTAAGTAAGAATAACATGAGGGCTGTCCTTAGTTCAGGTGGTTAGAAGTAAATCTACCAATCTGAGATCTGCGAGTGGCGGTCCCATTAAATGAAAAACTTGACACCCCACCATGGTTAGAATAGGTTGGTCACCTGTAGATAACCCCCTACATATGTCAGAAGTAGTATAGGCCTCCAATGGGAGTCTTGGCCGATCAAAGGGGGGTGAAAGAAGAATAACATGGTTATGAAAAAATAATGAAGATTGTAGGAAGACAGTCTGAGTGGCAGTCAATAACGGTATCAAAATAGTACCTTTATCAATCTGACAGCCCTACAAAGTAAGACGAAACGTTGGTTAAAAATAAATAGTTTTCTTTTACTATTTTGATACCTTTATTGACCGTCACCCGGACTATCTTCCTCAAAATCTACTTCATATGGTCAACTATCTTCTTCCAAAAAAAATAATGTAGCTAAAAAGTAGATTTGATAGTATATTGCTTTTTTATGAGTGTTATGAAATAACATATTAAAAAACAAAGTCAGCGGTTTATTATACTAGCTTGTGCTGCCGTAAATATGTTAAGTTTCTAATCATTAATTTTCATGACGCTAAGTGGATTCAATTCAAGGCTATAATTTATAGAGAATATAACCCAGGGTATTAGGAATTGAACCCATGTATGCATGGTTTATTAAAGACCATTTTTGCACCTTCCATTAATAATAGAAATGCTTATTACGAACAATAAGCTATGCAATAATTAAAAATAAAATTAAAGATAAACAAAATAATCACAAATATATTAACTGTATTATTAACTAACCATCAGGTGATGTCTGAATTCCCCTCTTAGGAGGCTGAGGAGGTTTTGGGTTGGTTGTAGTTGATTCATTTGTTGTCGTTGTTACCACTTGGGTTACTGTAAGCCTTGAACCCTCTTCACTAGTTGCTTTTTCCCCACTACTGCCCCCAGGTGTTCCTTCTGAGCCAGGAAGAGCTGGAAAGTCTTCGGAAGACATCGTGAATTCCGATGATTCTGATGTAGGCTGTTTCACCATGCCCACTGAGACACAATATCAGAAATAATACAGTTAACAAAAAAAAAACACATTTAAGAATAAAATAATTTGATCAATGATGAGGTTGCATTAACCACAAATAATAATCTTATGAGTAATTAACTAAAAACTTAAATATTTTTAATAATTAAATATCAATCAAAATGATTGAGTAAAAAAAAATCTCTTGAGGACCATATTGAACCCAGATTATTAAAATTAAAACTATATAAAAATATATAATTTTTTTAAATATTATACTACTTTAAACATTTCAGCACTTTGCTTTGGCCATTTTCTTTTTCTAAGCCCTAGTCACATTATTTGGTTTCATAAATACTAGTCTAGGAAGTTTTAGTTATCAGTATAGGTAATTTTTTTCTCAGGGCTTTTCATCAACAATATACTAATCAATATTACACATAAAATTCATTTTTAAAAACACACATCACCGTTAAAACTACATAAACTAAGATTTTCTTCATTCCTATATTGGGCAAGTTATTTTTTATATTATACTTTTAAAATAATTTGAAAACACATTTTAAAATTACCTTACTTTTAATCGCCGGAAAGGCTAGTGGATTGTCAATTTAAATATTTTTAGATGACTGAGGGAATAAAATACTGTTATTTTTTTTGTTTTGTTTTTAAATTTTAATTAGATCAGAGATTATCATAATCAATACAAATATTCAATTATCGGAAAGAAAAATTGCATAAAAGATCTATTTTAACTCAGATTCTATTATTCTTTATAATCTACTCTTCAATTGCTTGCACCAATAAAAATATGTTTATTGACACTAAATTCCCTAAAATATATTGCATATTTATAGAGTTATTTGCAGTGTAAATAATGGGTTATTAGAAAATATACATTATCCTTGCCAGAAAGGGAACTTTTTGACAGATAATTTTTTTAAATAAATACTAACAAAATAAAAATAAAAAAAGAAAAAACAACTATCAAGTAGATAACTCCTAACAATTTTAACAACTTTAGAAATAGGAGTTAGCTAATAAAGTAGCGACCAAGGGTTCAATAAACAAGCCCAGTTCATAGGATCTTTGCTCTAGCTGCTGCGGCTGCAGCTGTGTGTATATTCAATACATGTGGGATTTCTTCTAATAACTTGTATTTAAGACCTCAATGTTGGGCTTAATTATGTTTAGAGTGTAGTTACTTTCAATTGAAACTGATGTTAACAGTGACAATTTCTTGTATAAACATACAAATAGACAAATTTTTCAGCTATATAATATAATTGATTAAAAATTATAATTATTCGTGAAAGATACCATAAGGCTGCTTTCCAGGTTGAAGAGTGGATGTAGGAGGTATTGAATCCGAGGCACCTCCACGATTCGTTAAAGATGGGAATTCTGAGAGATCCAGAAGAGGAGGTGTACTCGAATCCGCACCAGAAAAAACAGAATGGAAATTCGCCATGCTACTTGATCCTGTGTTCGACCCATAACTTCTGCTTGACATCATGCCAAAATTGGCCATTGAACCCATAGAACTAGAATTCCTAGAAAAAGGAAGGGACATTAATTAACAAAATCGCACATATTTGAAAATTAATAAATACAACAGGGAATTTAAAAAAAAAACTAAAAGAACAACATGAATACAACCAGAAAACAATGAATATGAATGTTATTTCAGGTTTCAAAAATTATAATTTAAAATTAAATTTAAAATACATAAATCCATTATTAGTATTAAAATTAATCCATGTTAAAATAAATTTGAGAAAAAAATTAATCATCCATTGCTTGAACCTAGAAGGATGTCTGATAATGGATAGGTTATCTTATTAGGTTGAGTATTTAAAAGTCGAATAGAGTAGAAAAATAATTACATACTAAATAATAACAATTCAAATAGAATAACTATTTGAATTTATTTTATTTCAATTAACTATATCTAATTTACTTATCATTGTTTCATTTTTTTCTGATGCATAATGACTTACTGAAAATTCCCATAAAATTTTGGAGTGTAAGGAACTGCTTCTGGGTCAGGAAATGGAAAAACCATTTTTAAAAGTTTCTAAAGCAGGAAGACAAATTATTCACTCACATAACGCTCCATTACTGACGCTGAAAACTGCTTTTAAAAAAACACTGTCCAGATTGCAAATATTTAATGTTACTGCACTAAAATGTTATTGAGAAGTGTTTTAAATGATAAACATAAATGAAAACAATTTTTAATTTGGTACAAATGAAAATCAAATAAATGAAGGACAGAAATGTTGGTTGTTGTGGTTGTAAAATAATATAAACCACCACTGGAATTATGTACCTAAAAAGGATTAAAGTTGATCTGATTATTTGTTTGCAAAAGAAGCTAAAAGAATTATGCAGACAAGGAATAGTTTCCAAATAAATTTTGTTTAGATAAATGTTATCAACCTTCAAGGTCTGTTATCAAAACTTTTTTACCAAACAAATTCAGTTTGCCAAGTAAATTAGAATAAGAAAACTTGTAGTTAAGAAAAATTGTGTAGCAGATAAGAAAATAGTTAATATTAACTTTCTGGAATGTTGAATCAAATGAAAATTGTGTGAATAAAAGCCTAAAAATAATAAATAATTACAGCTTTATTTTGAGACTACCAGGAAAACTTCATCATTTATGTACACATACACATATTTATAATTAATTAATTATATATAAAATTTACTCTCACTCCCCAAATGATCCTACCCATTATTATTTTTATTTGTACTTTAAACAACTTCATAAAATTTTAAAAGGTACTTAAAATTTATTAAACCAATATAATATGCTTGTATACATGGAATGTAAATGTATATACATGAAATTTTAATATGGAAGAAAAAATGTATATACACGCATATAAGTAAATCTATGTACATATACTATGAGGAAAATAGATAAATTGAACAGTAACTAAATAATAAACAGAAAAAAGAAATAATATAGTTAAAATAATTATAAAATAAGCATCATCAAAGAGATGAAAAAAATAAAATAAAATAAAAGATAATGGGCTTTTACTGAACAGGCTAAGTACTAGCCAACTGTTCCTTTCCATCTTTTAACTTCTAAAATTAACTATATCACAGTTTATTAAAATTAATGGAAGATATTTCAGTTTAGAAGTAATAACTTTCAAAACCTTTGCAATATCTACAGTAAATTCATTTACTTTTTCTATAAATCCCCTCTCAGTTTCCAAATATTTTGACTCATGATCATGAATGCCCTGATATATCATTACAAGATCCACTCTTAATTAATAAAACACACCACATAACATTCTAATTCAAAGTCTAAATATAATCATTAATTAATAAGAATATACATGATCATTGGCATTGATTTTGAAACATGGTAGCTAAAACCAATGTTCACAATAAAGAATAATAAGAATAAAAAGAAAAGTAGAAAGATTTCAATTCACTAATTCTCAATTTATTTTGGTTACATTTCTATCAATCTATCTTATTATTCCATATCATTATTATGAATTCTAAAACATTTTTTTCATATCTATTTTATAGTATTGAAGACATCCTACAAGATTTGGTTGGTCTAATAATATCTTCACTTCAGCTATGATAACTTGTAAGTCAGAAAAATATTTATAACATTCAAAAGAATCCTTGAAGTCAGAAAAGATAATGTATGAATCCAAGAAAACAATATGATTGATAAAAGATGTCTCCAGAATCATGCATCGGTCTTTTAAAAATTTAAATAAAGTAAAAACTGTGTTGTTGATTTTTTCAGATTTAAGAGGGATCACCGTTTAAACAACAATGTGTTGACCTTGAAAAAATATTAAATGAGTTTTAAGCTAATTTGTCATGTTTTCTAGTATAAAAAAATCTAACTATCATAAATAAAACATGTTAAAACTGGAACTGCAGATACTGAAACTATTGATTTGAAACCCAGAAGGATTTGTGGAGTGGAATTAGGAACGACTAATGAAGTGGTGACAAAAAATGGAACACCAAAATTAAGTTTGAGAGTTAAATATAGTAATCCATCATGAAACCATTTTATACCAATGGCCAAACAGTCCTTATCTCCTTTGAATAAAATAATAAAAATAATGATGAGACCAAACTTAATATCTGAGTTAATTAATTTATGATATATTAAATTTTTGTTTGGAAGTAGGTAATTTAAATTAAAGGACAAATATCTTTTGATCCTTTTCTCTCAATTTGTTTATTTTTCTCCGGTGTTTCGACTTTAAGGCCATTCGAGGAGAATCTTAGAACTACTTTGTCCAAGTATTTAAAAAACTTTCCTATCGCAGGCTACTTCACCCAAGTAGTTAATAAATATTTACATTCTTATTTCCTGTCATTAATTATTTTACAGTTTTTTATATTTGAACTATATACAAATGTACAGTCTTATCAAAAAATCTACCTTTACCTGGCTATATCATCAGTCATATCTTCATTGAAGCAAAACATTTTGTTTCACAACAAAAATTAAGATTATCAGGATTATTAGAAAATGTAAGGTGGATTCCAGAGCAAAAATAAAGGAAAATGTATATTTTCTTGTAATCCTAGCTCGCTCATTTGGACATTTCAAGCTTGACAGCACATCAATGAATCAGTGTTTTAATATTTTACTGTCTACAATGAATCCATTATTTAATATGGTACAGGGTATAACTGATCCCACAAAGTGGGAAGTAGATTAGTGATTGAATTTCTAGAAACTAAGGGTGAATCTATAGCTGAATTTAATTGATAATGTGTTATGATTTAGAAAGTCTATTTCATTTAGTTGATTATGATGTACATTGCTGTCCCAGTTGACATCGTAACATTTTAAAAATTGGTTATTTTGAGAAATGCATGTAATCTCAGCAATAAGAGTAAGATTTATACAGTAAAACAGAATAATAGTAAAATAAATGTCATAAAATCTAAGAAAAAAAAAAAAAAGAATTTTGAGATATCACAGTTTTGAACGGTATAGATCTTACCGTTATTGTTTAGATTACAAACATATCTCAAAATAACCATTTTTTGAAATGTTACACGGTTGAACTGGGACAGCAATATGAGGCACTACGGGCCAGGCCAGGTTATTGATGGAAACTCAACTATGCCTGCACAGAGGACACTTTCTCAGATAGTAAATGAACAAACCTACCTGTATTATAAGGGGTTTGTATATGGGTGGAAAAAAGATGTTGGGCAAGCCCACTTCAATCTTTGCTGAAAAAAGCCCTCCTCCTGGAAGTAGACCATACGGAACAGGCATAAGAAAAAAAGAAGCCAAACCAAAAATTGAACATTGTAAATTATTTTGTTTACAACAGTTTGATGCTACACTACATGTTGATGCAACATCTGTATAGCTCAAAAGGGGATGAGTAACGGGGTGAGAAATAAAAAGATGTGTTTCATTGACCCTAATTTACATTGGGTTATAAGTTTAATGGCTGATTATTCCAATTATAGACATAATAATAATAATTAAATAATGATTAGATGATGTAGAAGACTCCAGTAAGTTCTGTACAGGGCCTACCGAATGGATGAAGATCATTGGGAGTAGTGGCATGCGCAATCCCAGCGCGCACTACTCCATGGTATTGTAGGAATCTCACTGCTAACTTACTTTTTTTTTTTTTATTATTCCCCCTCCCTTGCCATTTCTGGCATA
Source organism: Halyomorpha halys (assembly GCF_000696795.3). NCBI lineage: Eukaryota > Metazoa > Arthropoda > Insecta > Hemiptera > Pentatomidae > Halyomorpha > Halyomorpha halys. The sequence continues at coordinate 168,402 of NW_027109134.1, forward strand.
CGGGGTGCGGGAGCAGTGGCATGCACAATCCTAGCGCGCACTACCCCACTGCTCCCGCACTCCGTATGCCAGAAATGGCAAGGGAGAGGGAATTAAAAAAAAAAAAGTAAGTTAGCAGTGAGATTCCTACAATATTTTTTATGATTATTATGAGAATGAGAGTAGTGATAACTTGAGAAGCAATTGTTTGGGTTCACCACTAAATAATATTAATGCATCAATATCAGAATTATCCTTCCATGATGATAATATGACCTATTATAGCCTTCCAGGACACAACTGTATTCTGAGGCAGAAAGGGGTCTTTTCTATTAGTGAAAGAAGTTACTATTAATATAACAGCAGTCAATGAAATATAAAACAAAAGGTGAAGGAATACAGGATAGGTAGAGAGGACTACTAACTTAAACATCTTTATGAAAACCAATCACTTTAAACAGAATTCTATATCTTTATGAAAACTAATCACTTTAAACGGAATTCTATATCTTTATGAAAACCAATCACTTTAAATGGAATCCTATATCTTTATGAAAACCAATCATTTTAAACGGAATTCTGTATCTTAATGAAAACCAATCACTTTAAACGGAATTCTATATCTTTCAATGTATAGATACAATCCCACATTTATTAACTTTCATTTCTTCCAAAATAGAAACCACAAAAGCAAAGATGTTCAGGAAGGACTGAGCGCTTGCAAATCATGGTGATGGGGTTCATTTCAATCACTTTAAACAGAATTCTATATCTTTATGAAAACTAATCACTTTAAACGGAATTCTATATCTTTATGAAAACCAATCACTTTAAATGGAATTCTATATCTTTATGAAAACCAATCACTTTGGTTCTCATTTCTTCCAAAATAGAAACCACAAAAGCAAAGATGTTCAGGAAGGACTGAGCGCTTGCAAATCATGGTGATGGGGTTCATTTCCATCACTGGAGATAATGTTAGTTTCCAGACTGACCAAATGCATACAAATGAATTTAATAACCTCAAATATTTTTAAGTAGATATAGATGGAGCAATAATGTATGGAAGAAAAATACCAACAAAATTATTTAATAAATAAATATAAGAGATGAAAATAATTTATGAAAAATTTACTTTTAAATATTATCTTACCAGTCTTGTATAACAGAGCCCAAGCCAGAAACCTGCCGCCTTTCAGCAAGTGCTGACCTTGAGAATAAACTTCCTCCCCTTCCTGTTGTTAACCTGCTAGGGCTTAGTTGCCCACCCGGTGTAAACGCAGGATTAAACATCCCAGAGGTAGGGGTAACATGACCAGTTGAAATGGAATTAAACCCAGATCGAGAACCACCCATTGACCGAGGCGCAGGTTGAAGGTTCAGGTTAGCCATCACATCAACCTAGATAAAATATTTTGAAGTTATATTTTATGCATGAAAATACATTAAAATATATATAGAATGAAATTCTTGGTTCTTAATGAAGTAAGCAGTTTAATGAAAATACAACCATTCATCAACATTCAAAATTGTGCTAAACCTCAATAAAATAATTTTTATGGATTATTTGTTTTTAGTAAACACAGTGTTTAATAATTAATCAAGTTTTTAAAGTTATAATTATCAAATAAATATAAAAGCAATAACAAATATGTTTTGGTGCAACTATTGTTAGACAGAATTTGAAAGTTCTATAAGGCATATTTTGATTTTTAAAAACCCAAAAAGTTAATTTTTTTATCATCCAACTCTAAATACTCATAAATAACTAAACATTTTGTTCTAAATCAATTGAGACAAGTGAATATCTTCATCATTAGAGTATTATAATAATGTTTGCCACCTTGGGAATTAGTAAACATTTATCTAACAGAGGTAGCAAAAAGTATTCGAACACCGAGTTTTATTAAACTCCTTTCCTTCCTTAGTAGAAGGAAATAAAAACTTCCACCCAACTTTACAAAATTAATAGAGGTCATGGTTGCCAAATGTGTTAAGGCATCTACTAAATATTCTCAAGTTGCCTATTTGAATCCGGTTTGACTTACATTTCTTGGTGGACCCATCAAATGAATCTCGACCTTCCTACCCTGGGGCTAGAATAGATTTTTAACTTGAAGGATAACTCACCTTTTCTGCCCTAGTTGGATCAAATAATGACATAAGCAACAAATGGTTAATTTTTCATAAAACTGGGAGTGTAAATGCATTTTATGTAATTTTATGTAGCATTTTGAATGTTCCTGACTGTACCTGTTATTGCTAGTTAAGTAACTAACTTCACCAGAATTAATAATAACCAAAACAAGTTACATTTTTTAATCGATCATAAATTAATTAATTTTTAATTGGTAACTACTCGTAATTTTTTTACCTCATTTAGTGCTACGGCCATTTCAACCAGAGGCCACTGGTGAAATTAGTACTTTTTTTTTTTTTTAATGAAATTTCTATATTTTAATTATCTTAGAAAAGACAAGATAAATCATTAAAAAATTGTTTTCAAGCTTGCGAGCAATAAAGAATAACCTTAAAACCAATTCTTTAAAATTATTTTTTGAAAAATTTTTATGTTTAATTTAATGTTGAAGACTCTTTGACGTTAGAGTCAGAGAAGGGGAACTAATTGTCTAAGCATTTAATAACCATAAAATAAATAATAATGTGAACTTAAATCAGTTGCAAAAATTACACCAGGGTAAATGTGCAAAATTTAATTTAACCCACCGAATACCATGGGAAGATAATGGGACTAAATACTTAGTAGAGGTAACTATGCATTTTACCAAATTCATTGGCAAAATTAGCTATAAATTTTGATTTAATTGCTGTAAACATTGTAAGGAATATAACAAAATTAAATAAATGAAATTTCTTAGACATAAAATATCAAGTAGGGACTAGAGGTACCATGGTTTTTTTGTTGGAAAAAAAGTTGCCTGCAGCAATTTTCTGAAATTGATAATGCAAATGTAATCACATGGATTAAAAGTATAATTTCATAAATGTGACTTTGTTTTTTGTTGTGTTTTTTCATGGCATAAAAAAAAATTATGCACATGGTCAGGAAGAAATGAAATGAAGAAAGAGAGTCAATATTTTTCTTATCATATACGGCAAGTTTTTTAATTAAAAGAATAAAAAGTTCCCTATTACCTCAATTTTAAGTGGAAAAGACAATGAGGTAGATTTTATCAAAAAGTAGCAACACACTATTGTTGCGATCCTGGGTCCTGAGGGCAATCAAAGCTCATGAGATCGCAACTGTGACATTTTTATCACTGAAAGAGTTCATCATAAATTAACGTTATGAATTAAATGTAATTATTGTAACAAGGTTCCTAGAAAACCTATTTTAGCATTTTAGACTAGACTAGAATGCTCAATATCACAATACGCGAGAGAATTTTATGCACAGAAAGGTATTCAAATTCAGAATCTTTCTTGTAAGGATATAACAACACTTGATTAGAAATACATTATACTATGTCTAGCTCAAATTACACCAGAGCAAAATTGCAAAGATCAATAAAGTAATCAAATTTAATAGATAACAACTATAACTGTACATGAAACTTTTTTGTATCACCTGCAGAGAATCAACACCCAAACCCAGACCATTGAGAACCAGCTGTTAACGTAACCTCATTACGAAGAAATTTTAGCCAACTAATTTTATTCTTTCTACTTTATTTTTCTTTCTTATATACAATTCATAATAATTCAATGTTGTATCTTAGAATTATTATTTATCATTAATATAAACATGAATAAAGAAATTTAAACTGATCCGATTTATAATGGGGAAAGCGAAACTGAGATTCACAAATATAATATAAATAAATCAGGTTAAACAAAATATGAAGATATTAAAAAATACCATAGACCTTACCTTAGAATCATTCGAACCCCTTATTCTATGCAATGTAGAAGAAGCAAACATCACATCACTAACATTACAGTCCCAACTGAAACAAAAACAGAACATATTACTATGAAATATTTTGATGTTTATGATGGAAGATGAGAAAGAATTTGCCATTACAAATATATATTCAATTGCTGTTCATAAAAATCCAACCATGGAACTTTCACTAAAATGAAATAAATAAAACTAAGGTCTTACTAAACACTTTAACAATATTGAAATACAGATTTAACACAAAACTTAACTGACCAAGAGTTCGATTAAAATGCTACCAAAAATGGCAACATATTAAAAAGTATGTATACGTAATACCTAATTGTGATTACTAACATGTAAATTCAATCAGTAATCAAAGAGATTTCGTCAAATTATTTGTTCACGAAAACAATCAATATTAAAAATGAGGATAATTTACTGAAGATAAAGTGAAGCTATAGATAAATATTAGGCAGGATTATTATAATAGGTGCACATTTATAATAAACAATGGGCTCAAACAGTGATGTCCCAAATACAATGCCAAAATTACAGAGACGTTATTGGGCAAATACAAACATTACTGAGAACATGATTAAATGTTACTAAAAACAAATAACAGTAAGCAGTTTATATACCTTATTTTTAATAAATGCTTGAAATTCATAACCACTATATACATGACAAAGTAACAACATTGTTTATATTCATAGTAAAATAACCTTTAATCAAACTATTGACACCAGGCTTTAACATCTAGAATAAAAGCACACACAGAAGTTCCAATTCAAAGATTTTATTACACCAAACATTGCATAATAAAGAAAGGTAGCAATGGGTATATGACTTGAGGATAGTAAACAACACACTTTAGTAGGGGCTGTAATAACAATATTTCAAGAATTTTGAAAAGAATGGTTCACTGGGGCAAATATAAGTTAACAGAAATACTCAGAATAAATTAAAATTAAGATAATTCTCATTTTTAAGTTGAAACTGGGACTCATGATTATGATATTACCCAGCAAATACTGTCCACACTAAACAAGTGCCCGAACAAAAATTAAATATAAAATGAACTATATGTTACATACATTGAGGTTTATTAAGAATTGTGGGCCAGAATTTATATAGGAAGAGAAAAGCTTTTGACTAAAGCACAGCAACACTAAAAAAATCACTTTAAATCGGCAAGTCAAATGAGTTTAAATGAAAATACTTTTTCCTAACTGCAATGAAATTCATTAGAACGAAAGAAATGAACCTACGTGTTTTAAAAATAAGAATTATCTTTTAAGCTGTCCCAAGGAACAATACAATATGAAACCAGCCATATTTTACTAAAGCAGTGAAAGAAATCGAGTTACATTTACAAACACGGTTTTTCCTGTTTATAATTTTTTTCAAATTATAAAAATGTTTTAAAAATATTTAAGTAATATAAACAATAGTTTATTTTAAATTTTGTTCGTTTTTGTAAATGTGGCAAATATATGAAGTATTGATTTGGTGGGCTTGTTGCCTGATATCGAAAAGTGGGCTGGGCACTTTTACTGACTGTGGCCATCTAACCTTCGTCAGATTACAAGTTACATACTTTTTACTTTCAGGACAGTAAATACTAATTTAACAAAATGTCTCTTAGCGACGCAGATGTACAAAAACAAGTAAGTTTTCTGATATTCATGGATTTTGGATATCGTGATGTTTTAGTCAAATCTGCTAAGTTTAAAAAAAACAGTTTTTTGCAAGTTAATCATTATCATCTGTACTCACAAACTAAAATCTATGTTTGGATTTACTGTGAACCTACTCGAAAATTCTGTTATAAGTATATTTGTAATGTGACTAATGTCAAAATTTTCTTAGATGTTGATTCTTGATAGATATGAATAATTTTTGCTTTCAATATTAATTTTTTTATGGTACTGTCTTACATTGTATGGGTTGTTCTATGTTTTTTTTTAAAAAAAGAATTGTTTCTTATGTGTTTTAGTTTGTTGTTATTGTTCAATTTTATGACTGCCACACCCACTTTTTGTGAACATATTCTTGCACATCCTACGACTTACTTTTTGTATTTGCTTATTTTAGATTAAGCATATGATGGCCTTCATAGAGCAGGAGGCCAATGAGAAGGCAGAAGAAATTGATCAAAAAGCTGAAGAAGAATTCAATATTGAGAAGGGAAGGCTTGTTCAGAATCAAAGATTGAAGATAATGGAATATTATGAAAGGAAAGAAAAACAGGTGGAACTTCAGAAAAAAATGTTCGTTTTTAATATATATTTTTTTGGCATTCTTCATTTTTTTTTTTATGTGTTTCATATTTTTACTATTTTATATATAATATCTGATTTTTTCTTATGGTTGTGTTCAATAAGATATTTTTATTTATTTATTTTTATATCTATAATTTAACATATTCAAATGTATATCCTATGCATTGTATTAATTTTTTTATTTCTTAGAATCCTGATTGTAAATTTATATTTTAGTGCTTATATATTATTAGTCTCTAAGATAATTAGGTAGTGTTTCTTTTCTTGATCATTATGCTTAAATATTTGAGAGATAGTTAAGTAAATTTCAGTTTCATGTTTAAAAGATTTGTGTTCGGTTTTCTCAGTATTTTGAAGTATCCATTGTCTGACCCAGTTTTAAGTATCTCTTGTTATTTTCAAGTAATTGCATCCCTATAATAACTTAATATAATTTTGTTCAAAATTTACTGAGTTTATTGACAGAAGTCAGTTTGTCTTGTTTGGTCACTCTGATTGCTCTAGGCACTGCATCCAGTCCCTTGTCATCGATAAATAAACTAAGCAATTAATTCATGGAACAATGACATTATAGTTTTTCCTTTTCTGCCTTTCTACTACAATTGTAAGCCCTTGGATATATAGTCAGAATGGAAATGATTAAAGTGGAATAGTACAATATAAAAATAAAACCTATGGGAGGTTTTTATATGGATTGTTTTAGATTTTGTTGGTAAATATCTCATGAATAAGGAGTATTACCACAATCATGGGCTACCAATGAAATTAAATTTTATTGAAGTGGGTTTGCTTGATTTTTTCAGCACTGGGCTCTTAGAGCCTGGCCTTAGTCCAAATTGTAGCAGAAAATATATTATCAAGATTAGGGGCTTAAAACAGTACTAACTTTCCTAAAACTAAATCCAAGACCTCTCATGGGTTGTAGTGGTACAGGTTTTTGTTACAACTTCTGAAAATGATAATGCCACTAATTCCCAACTAATGGTCAGATTAAGGAGGCATTAGGGTATTTGTCACTTGGAATTGGTTTCAATTAACAGTATAGTTTTTAAAAAAATTTTATTTTATTTCCGGAAGACATTGTTAGTAGTAAATACAACTTTATTTGTTTTATAATTCTTTTTAGTTCAAGACTTAAGGAATCCTTCTATTCTTGGGAACGATGCAAGGTAAATATACAATAATTCAGCTCAGTGTAAAGTTGCGCATCTTTCATGTTAGTGCTGCTCTTTGGCTTAGGGACGTGACTGCCGTGCGGGTTGGAGCACAGGTCCTAGCGTGCTCAGTTCAGAATGTTGTGGGTTCGATTCCCACTTGGGGCAGTTAATATTTATTTTTCTGTGTTCCGGAAAAATGAATCTTGACACTCCCGCCTAGGTTAGTTCATGGCAGCAACTCAGGTAGCCACCAGGGGTTGGTAAAAAGGACCAGGTGGCTTACTTGCCGGACTTGTTCCCCCCACCAAATATCAATACCAATGCTCTTTGGCTTCTACTGTTAAGACATCCATTCAGCACTCTTTCCACATAGCCCAAACCAATCTTGTTCCCCTCAGTCTTTCTTACATATTCTTTAAGTGGACATATTCAACTACCAGGACAATGACCCTGTATCTATCTACCTTTGCCGACCTTTTTACACATGGCAATCAGATGGCCTATTTCAAACATTTGGAATAGAATGAAAGATCCAGGAAATATCTTTTTTCCAGTGTCCATTCACTTCCTTAAAACCTATCCATCTTTCCTAACTATTAAGTGTACATCCACTACCCACATATTCAGGAGCTCACCTTTTTAGAAGTTACCACAGAGTGCCCAAATCCACAAATTTTTTGTAATCTCCTCTTACACTGCCTTTCAAAGGATCTCTACCTCGTCTTTTACTGTTCAATTGACAGCCGCCCTTCTAACCTCAGGTCTCCTCTATCTTGCTGATCTGTGTCAATGTCAATGTCCAGCATTACTCCGGCCTTAAAAAGATCATTATCAGGAGAGAGCACTTCCAGTCCTCAAATACACCTCTCATACACAAACCTGGGGTTTGTCCTAGGTTGCAACCTTTTCTGTATTTCTGAAAACGTGAGTTACAATTTTTTAACTGAAGTATGACTTCCGTTAATGTTTTTATTTTTGATAATAGCACTGAAAGGACCACTTATTCATGATTTCCTTTTTGTGCTACAACCTTTACTAAGCATATTATTTTATCTTATGTGATTAAATCATGGATTTAAAAAACATTGCTTCCAAGTATCTGTTTTGAAATGAAGCCAATTTAGCTCAAACAGGTTTTATTTTATATTATAAATGATTTTGTTTGTTAAAAGTACATTATATACATAGTTAATTGCTTGATAAATGTATTAATTTAATTTATAAATTCCATTGTTATTAATGAATTAATAAGTTCCATTCTTTTTTTTTTAGTCAATCTTCAAATATGTTGAATCAAGCACGTCTCAAAGCTTTGAAAATACGTGAAGATCATGTTCGTGATGTGCTTGATGATGCCAGGAAGAGACTATTGCAATCAGTCAAAGATGAGGCACGTTACAGAGATATTCTTGTGAAACTTATGCTTCAGGGGTTATATCAGGTATTATATAATAATTTATTATTTTAAGATTATATTTAGTTGTAATTCTATGGTGTCAATGATAAAAATAGATTGTTTTTATTAACACTAAGAGATGTTGCTAATGGTTTTATTACTAAAGATTCTTTGAGCTTGAATTATATATTTAAAAATAGTTGAATATATGATTATTTAAAATCTTTTTGAGGAATTAGTTGTTATTATTATTGCTTTTTTTTTTTTACTTGTTCTTATTACTTATATTGTTAGATATTACAAGATTAACGAACAATATGTGTTCTTTGGGATTCATATTTAACTTCTTTATCACAATAGTGATGATTCCATCTAATAAAAATAATTAATTTTGTACATACAAACCTTGATATAGGATAACTTAAATGGTCACTGAAAATTAACTTGATAATTGCATAGAATATTCCTAGTAGTTTTCATCTGATTGAAAAGAAAATACATTTCATAGTTGTGATTATGATTTTGTAGATTTATTTTATTCAATAATTATTTATCATTTTTTTTTTTACCTTTTTTACTTTATGATCATTTCTAATTTTCTTTTACAATGGATTGGTAAAAAATTACTTATCTTAAATAACATTAATTAATTATTTTGTAATTGAGTTGTTAATTTGACTTTATTAACTCTTGTTGTTTAATTTTTTTTTTAAATTATAATATAGTTATCTAATTTTTAATATGTTTCTCATAGTTGATGGAAGCAGAAATTTTGGTTAGAACTCGTGAAATGGATGGCCCACTTGTCAGCTCAGTGTTTCCTGATGTGCTAGTGAAATACAAGGAAGTTTCAGGTTTGAGAAAAATTTATTTATTAATATAAAATTAATTTATAACACACACTAGATGACAAGTGGCAAGTAATTTATAATACACACAAGATGGCTAGAGGCAAGATGAACCAGAAAATTTCTGAAGGTTTCATTATTTTGTAAAAGTCAGCAATCAGATTGACAGAGCATTTTCTGAAAATTGATTGCTACAATAATGAAGAATTAAAATTTAAAAAAATCTGAATAAGATAAGGAATATCGATATACAGTGAAGTCTCACTTATACGAAACATTCAGTTATGCGAAGAATTTCTCAATCCCCTACAAAAACCCCTTAATTATGTGTATGTAATTATCCATTTATACGAAGGATAGTTATACGAAACATTCAGTTATACGAAGGAAAGTTTAGACCCGCTTTATGTACATATTAATAAATTGTATTCAGTTCTACGAATTTTGTTTTCTTCCGTGGCTTGCCAAAGGACGAAAAATTCCGTGAAAAATGAAACAGTAAATAACTTTTTTCCGCGAATAACATCCGGTCCCAATGACTCTTTATGTTTACATTCTACTCCTTACTTTCGATTCAAAATAAAAATTGTCAGTCTCTTGTTAACGCCTGAAGTAAATGTGTATAAAAAACCGAAGAACCAAAAAAAATTTTTACCATCATGAGCAAAAAAAAATCTTTCTATGCTGTTCAGCCTACTACTATCGAAAAGTGCTCCCGTAGAGCAGGATCGCTCTAGAAGATTTGGGACAGGAAGAAACCACCGAAGAAGTAGAAGTTTTCTAAACCCTCCGGAGTGGTCGAATGTTCTTCCGACATTACATTCGAAAATTTCGTAGAGTACAACAATCTGGCCCTCATAGCGACGAAGCCATAATCGTAGAAATTGCCCCAATCCCAACTGAAAGAAGCTCGTACGATTCCGATTCAGATGACGAAGATCATTTGCCTCTTCCATCTTTTGCAGAAGCTCTTGAAGTATTTGAAGTTGTAAAACGTTTTATATATGCGAAAGAAATTAGCGAGAGGAATCTAACACCTTAACAGAATGCGAAAGAACGATGTATTCAGCGAAAAGCGACATGAAACAAACAAATAACGCAATTTTTTTTGTCAAAAATTAAAAAATTCGGATTAAAGATAAATTAAATTTTTATACAATAAATAATTGTTTTTCTTTCAACTCCATACAACATACATTTATGTACCTACTAAGTCCGAGAAAAAAATTCTCAAAAATATATATCCATAATACATATGTATTGCGTATTCACTTACACGAAATATTCACTTATACGAAGAATTTTTGGTACCCCCTCATATTCGTATAGCTGAGACTTCACTGTATATTAAAAACTTACTTTAATTGTTGCAAAAGATTTTTCTTAGTTTTCACTTTTGACATCCAACTGATTGACTTTTGTATAGACCCTGTACTCACTCAGAAACATATCAAACAAATATATATGTATATATAGTGGTGTTCTTTTTTATTTGTTTATCATTTGTAAGATACATGTAGACTCACTGTGCACATATACACATGTACTAACTAAAATGTTTATTGTGATGTTTTTTTTCTGTATTATTTATTAGTTGTTAAGTTTCATACACCCACATAAAAATATCATCAATATGTAGTGGTGTTATTTTTATTCTATATGTAAACTTAACTCCAGGTTTTTTTTGTTTTTTTTTTAATAAAATCGGACTTCATATCTTTTTTATAAGTTAGAGAAATAACAAAAAAATCATTTCAGCAGGAATGAAAGAAACACTTTTATATTCTAGTCCCTATTCTACTCAAATCTTAAATTCTAAACTCTGTCCTACTACTAACTAGGCTTTATTGCTTTTTATTATTATTACACCCTCTATGGAGGGTGAACATATTGCCTTACAATAAAATACTTTGTTGTATTTATAAACTGAACTGAGCATCATAAAGTAAATTATACTACAAAATTAACACTGGTCAGGGCATGACTTGGGCAAAGTCCTTGCTTAATTCTGCCTTAATCCCCCTAGTACAATTAATTATTTTGAAAGGAATATGGTCCGGGTGCGGTCAAAAAAACTCAAATAGTAGAATATACTATTTTATTGAGCCAACATTTCGCCCCACGTTGCAGGGCTTCGTCAGGGCTAAAAAAGATACAAACACATAGTTACAAAAGGAAAACAAAAACATAAGTGTAAAATAACAGGGGT
>NW_027109134.1:180881-196675 GCF_000696795.3 Halyomorpha halys
AATAAATAAAAGAAATTAAAAATGTGAGAATTTAGAAAAACAAGAATAAAGGAAGTGACAAGAAAATGGGCTTCTGAAATGCAGAAAAAACAAAGTATTATGTGGATTTTATTATGTTCAAAATGTTTCGATATGTAAGGGAGATGCAGTCTTTATCATCTTTATGATTGACGGAATTCTTGATTGATTGTTGATTGTCGATATGAATATTGATTCTCGAAATTCTTCCAATTAATTATTTTATATGTATAAAAAATATCACTACATTCACCTCTGGTATATTTATAATCAACAATTTTTCAATTTTTTTTTTTACATTGTGGTTACAAGGTAAACTAATTGATATAAATGAATAATTAATATTTATTAACAATAAATATTAGTTTATAGTAATAAATAATAGGAGAAAATTGACTGACTTGCAAGTGGCTATACTATAGTGAGTTGTTAATATACAGCAAACTGATCAGTGCATTAGACAATATTAAAAGAGATTAGGGAGAATTATTCCCTTTCCTTTTCAACACAGAGTTGATAATACCCAGCCAAGGTCCGATACTAATGATGATATAGGATTCTCAGTTAGTCTGGAATAATGAATAGTGGTTTCCACCATGCCCTGCAACTGGTTCCTCTCAACACCTAGTCCCTCCAAAAAATTACTTGTTGTAAGAAGGATGGTTCCTCTACTTCCGAACTAAAGCCCTTTCACCGAATATCATATTTTGTCAAATTTCTCTTGTATACTTTTGCTGTAAGTAGGGAATACATTTTGTATAAGTATACTCTTTCTTTGCCTCTATCTTGACACTCTTTCCTGATCATTCGTTTATCTTATCGTGGGGGAGCATAGTTCACATTTAATTTTAGTGCATTTGTCCATTCCGAACTAGGGAGAACTTTTCTGTCATACATGAATCCATTGGCCTATTTGTTTGATTAAGAACACCTATTCACACCATTTAAATGACTTAGGGACTATCTTACTTTCTTTACAGGTAACAATGCTTCTATACTATTTATATCTACGCTTAATACATCTACACAGCTTTGAGTTTTGTCCCCAAAATAAAAAATCACCTGAAACAGACATCCCTTACATTGGTCAATTTTTGGGACATAGACCAGCGCTGAAGAGGAACTTCTTAATGACATCACACAAGGCCCAGGCTTCTGTATCTTTGCAGCACATATATCATGGCTGAGCAAGTATTCCCTTTGTAATTTCCCTAGGTACTCTCTGAGTAACTTCCCTTCTCTAAGATAAAACATGAACTTTTTGGGGTGTTTATGAATAATCCCAACTCGCAGAGTATTTCCCTAATACAATTTACTGCTTGCTCTCCAGCTTCAGCACTTTGAACGGTCATATTTTTCATGATTTGTTTCTTATTAAAAAGTCTATCTTAATAAAAATTTTATATATGACATCAAAACAACTATCCACATTTATTTACTAATTAAGTAACAATTCAAAGTTATGATTATTTATAGTAATGCTTAAGGAGTGCCGCATGAAAGATTCGTCTTAATTAAGTCTTGGTTTTGGTTCACTAATAAATAGATAATTTTTTCAAAATGAGTATTTTTTAGTCATTTTATTCTATGCCATGTATCCTCAGTTACTTTTAAGTTTATCTCAACATCTTATTTATGGACTTCCACTATCTTAGGTTTTTTCATGGGGTTAAGTTGTCTTCTTCTCCACTTTTATTTATATTTTTGTTTTCTCAACTTCTTGATTCAAATTTTCTTTGACTGTCCCTTTCTTCATTATCATGATTATTATATTCTTCTTTGATCCTGATTGTTATAATATTGATGTTTTGATTAATTGTGTGTTTCTTTTGATATTCATTTTCTTCAGTTTTAAGATTATATGGCCTATTGCTATACTCTCTATGATTTATTTTTTCTTTTCATGTGAATTTATCATTATTTGTCCATATACAGGTTTTATCTCTTAATCGTTGGTTTGAGTTCCACATATTGTCTTAAAAATTTAAATCTTCCTTTACATTCTATTTAACATTTCTTAAATCTATAAATATTTGTTGTTTTCCTACTGATTCCAAAACTCTCAAACAAATCAGGGATATTATCCGCTTTCCTGCTTATTACTAAATTACTGTCACTTTGTCCGAAATGTCGACTAAACATCTGTGTAAGGGAGATTTCATCTAGTAGACCCACTGAAATTATTCTTGTGCAATCAGATAAGTATTCTTTCAGGTTTTTATTTTTACAGCCCCCAAAACTGCCATCTATTTACCCATTTGAATATTCTCTTTAAATTCCATCTCAAAATTTATTGTGCTTAAAAATTGTGAAAGGAATTAATTTTAGACTTATTTATTTTAAACCAGCTAAAAGCATTTTCTATTAAAGATTTACATAAGATATTCTCTATATTTTCCCAGTGATTAGTTTGTAAGAAAGCTATACAACTTTGAAGAAAGGCTTTCAAGAAATTTTTAAAAAATAATATGAATTTGGAGAATCTGGTTGAATATAAAAAACAAAAGGCTATATGTAGAAGAAATGTAGTAAATGATAGAAAAAAGGAATCTTGGAAATCATTTATTGAGTCCATGAACTCTTCTACCCCATGCAAAGTCGTATGGGATAAAATAAGGAAAATAAAAGGAACTAGAGCTGTTAAAATTATAAAGAAAAGAAATACAATTTATCACTGCTAAGAAACACTATATTTAAATCAACTGTACACACATAAAACAACTTAGAACCAACTAGAACCTTCCCCCTTGTTATTATACAATTAGTGTTACCAAATAGCAAATATTGTACATATTCCAACACACCCCCTTACAATATGAGTGGTCTAGCAAACATTAATCATAGGGCGAAATGCCTCAAACTTAACTCTACTGTAACATTTTCATCACTCCCTTTTCTCGATTGTAATCTATATTAATACCAAGATACTTCTTGGTACTTCTCCCAAGTTCTTCATCTTAAAACTCTTCATAAGTTCAGCTTTGATCTTTTCAATGGCTTTCAAATCTTTCCCACAGATCAATAAATCATCAACAAATAAGATACAAAATATTTCAGCAGCTGGATTACAGTACAAACATAAGTCATATAACTTCTCTAAAAATTCAAGTTCACAATAAACTTGTATACATACCAGTTTCTTGGAGATTCACGTAATCCATAAAGTGATCTTTTTCAACAGATAAATATTGTCATCGTTAGTTTCAAATCCATTTGATGTAAAAAATATTTTCGATTTACATCAATACTCAACAGTGTTCTTAAACTTGATAATTTTGCAATTCATAAATCTCATCAACTAGATCACTTTGTTGAAAGCCTCGCACAACCAGTCTTGCTTTAAAGGTTTTCTCTTCTTTTGTGGTGAAAAACCCATTTCACACCCAGAACATCTTTATCAATTGGTCTATCAACAGCAACCCAGGTTTTTCGATTCATCTAAAGATCTCATTTTATTTTCCATAGCAACCTTCCATTCATCAGAGATATTAGACTTCATTGCTTCTTCATTAGTTTTTGGATCAACAAAATTTGCAAAATTTACCATGACGTAATCATTAAACCATTTAGGCAACTTTCGAAATCGTTCAGGCCTTCCATTCTTTTCCTTTTCATCTTTATCAAACTCTACTTCTTTTTCAATTTCACATGGATGATCTTCAGTTTCACTATCTTCACTGTTACACTCATCAGAGCAAGAGACATTTCTTCCATTAAAGAAAAAGATCGCATTAACAATTGGTTCAGATTATCAGGACTACAATTCTCTTCTGAAAAAAATAAATGTGTTCACTTTAATATGAAAAGGAACACACCACAATCACCAGAACTTTACTTGGGAAATGTTCATTTGTCATATATGTTAACGTTCATGAATTCCTGGGGTTGTCATTTGATAGGCGCCTTTCTTGGAAACATTATATTAAATTATTGAAAAAAAGGTGCATTGGAAAATTAAAAATATTAAGGGTACTTAGCGAAGCGAACTCGGGAGCGGACAGGAACGCAATGTTTAAAGTGTATCAAGCTCTAATCTCTTCCAAGATAGATTATAGCAGCTTTGTTTACAGCTTCACTCGTACAAATGTTTTAGCTAAGCTAGACTCTATACACCACACAGGAATACGCCTCGCTACAGGAGCTTTTAGGACATGCCCAAACCTTAGTCTGTGTGTCGAAGCCTACCACCTCGGTTCAGAAGACAAAAGCTAGCCGTTAATTACACGACAAAGTTATACCCACAAAACATGCACCCAACCTATAAATACATCTTCCCACCTAATTTTGCTGCAAAATTCCGACAAAAAAGGAACTCTACATTGCCACTGTCATAGAGAATGGCCTCTACAATAGAAACTGAGGCAAATCAAACTAACTGCAATAGAAAATGAAGTGCCTCCCTGGACTTATAAAAAACCCAGACTAACTTCATCTACCAAAATTTCAATAGGAAAACACATTACTGGAAGACTATAAAAAACAATACCATTAAATAATACAGTCTTTACCCAATCACTTGTTAATTTTTACAGACGGATCCGAATCAGGCACATCTATGGCATCCGCTTTTGTAACCACAAATACTAACTACAAACATAAATTGCACCAAAATTATAGTATATATACAGCAGAAATTGACACAATTGCAATGGCACTGATACACGTGAAGAACTTACCAATTAAA
This sequence comes from Halyomorpha halys, assembly GCF_000696795.3. Classification (NCBI taxonomy): domain Eukaryota; kingdom Metazoa; phylum Arthropoda; class Insecta; order Hemiptera; family Pentatomidae; genus Halyomorpha; species Halyomorpha halys. The sequence goes on from NW_027109134.1 coordinate 185,584, forward strand.
AATGTAGTGATTATTTCAGACTCACTGACATTGTGTTTTAGAACTCATAAAAATTTTGTATGACGATGGAAAAATTATACACTTAATCTGGTCACCTAGTCATATTGGGATTAGAGGCAACGAAATGGCTGATAGGGCAGCAAAAGAGGCGCTCACCCTTCCGGTAGGCGGTAAAGCTTTCTTGACAGCGTTCGAGCTCACACATCCACTAAGAGAGGCCATATTACAGGAGTGGCAAGCACTGTGGGACAGCAGCCCGCAAAATAAAGTGAAGGCAATTAAGAAAAATGTCAAGGCATGGAGCAGCTCTTGTCACGGCAACCGCAGAGAGGAGGTTGTATTGACACACCTTAGACTAGGGCACTCAAGGCTCACACACCTTCACTTAATTACAAAGGAGAATCGACCCAGATGCAAGAAATGTAATCAAAGAATGACAATAAATCATATCTTCGAAGAGTTCGTTTTTTACACTAGAAGAATAAATGAACTGGGTATACCTTCAAATATATCAGAGGCCTTGGGAAATGAGGAAACATATTTAAATAAGACTGTCTTTTCTGAAAAACCAAGGACTATTTGTAAATATGTAATGCGTATATATATAATAAAATCATTAAATAAAAATTTAATAATGCTATGTACTAGTAGCAGATTTACTTGGGATGCCAGGATAATCGCTGAAGGCAAAAATAAGTTAATTAATTGATTATAAATTGAGTCCTAAAAAACTATTATTATAATTGGATTCCTTTCCTAAGGCAGTTTGTGTGTTTACCAGTTTACCAATTAAATACCTTTATATTTATAAAATGTTCTTACCATTAATTATATAGGATAATAAAGAGTGGTTATTAGGTTATTTAATAGTATATAAACTACATAAAGAAACTAAGTATTTATTTACAATTTGTTATTATGATTAAAATGATTCAAATGATTCAGATAAAGGTTGCCATAAAATATAGATTATTACATGAATACTTATTAGTTAATTTATACTTATAGCTTCTGATGCCGTGGGATGTAGTGCCGTAGGTGTCTTCTGTTTCATAAGGGATGTCCAGGTCTGGTGGCCCTTCTCACGACTTCGTCTGGTCGAAGTGCATCCTGACTGTGGTGGTCCTTCCCCGTCTAAGCCTTCCTGTTGAGTGTCTGTCTGCTCTTCTCAATTCCCTCTTGTCCTTTTCTCCCACTTCCCTTTTAGGGCGTTACCTTATTTTTAAATCTCTTCTCTGATTGGTTATTGATGTCCGAAGACTCCCGAGGCAGGCGTCCCCCACCTTAGGGCCGAGGATGTGTAACCAAAAGTTTGTCTTGTCCAGGAAAGGCCTGCACCTGGTTAATTTGATTCTGGTCCCTCGTCACAAACTATCATTTTTGTTAGAACACTTAAAGGTTAGCCAATCTAATTTTCTCAGGGGCCTCTGGTAATGTGACAAACTTAATACAGATGTTTTCATATCCGGGGACGCAGTAAGAGACTCCTACCCTAACCAGGTATTGGGGACAGATAGCAAAAAGCCTTAATAAACGACATATTGTTGAAATCATGGCTAATTCCTCGATACATAGCAATATGTATATATATGTGTGTGTGTATGTATATATGAATTTTTTATCTATGTATTTTTTTTCATTTATATAATTGAACACTAAATGTATACATGAATAAAATATTGGTGTTGATGACCAGTAGGTTTTACGCCTTGATTTCTGAATAAACTAACAATTAGTTTCCTTAATATGTGCTTCCATCCTTTCTAGATAATTGAATGGGTCTTGACTTAAAATTATCAAATTTTATATTATTGTTATTTAATTGATTTCCTTTGTCAGTTATGTAGACCACATTCCTTATGTTCCCTATCAGGATTGTAATTTCTTATTCCTTTTCCTTTATTCTATTTTATCAATAATTACAAAAAACCAAAAGATGCAACAAAAATGAAGGCATAAAAATCATACTGTTCATTAATTAAACACTATTTTTAATCAAAACATCAAACTAATGATATAATTAATTCTAGATACAACAAAGATTCCTGTTTGATTTTTCCCTCTTTGACTATGACTACTTGGTGTAAATTGGCCTTTTGCTGGATTTTCGTGACCGATTGAAGAGGATAATGAATAGCTTTATGGTACAGTCTCTCCCAGTTCTTGTCACTCAGACATCCTTCATTTCTTCTCAAAATAATTACAGTTAAATTTCTATTGTTGAAAGAAATTTTTAGCTTTAAAGGAAAATAGTTTATCTTTTAAGTGAATTATTTCTTATTTTTCTTATTGTTATAGAGCAATAATTAAATTATTATTCCCCCCTTTCCAGGTCATTTCTGGTATACAGCGTGTCCGGGATTTTACTCATGTACCACAGCTACCAATTAAACTCTTTTATTTATTTATTATTCTTTACATACTCATTAGTACATAAAATAAATAAAGTGCCCAATACTCTATGGTACTGCAGGAGATAATGCTATGTTCCACTACATCCAGAACCCTGAAACTGGGGAATAGGGATTGATGTACTTCTGCAATTTTTCCCAGATGCTTCCTAGTCCCATCAGGATTAGTAACCCAGTTGGATTCACCTTATCCAACTTACTCAGCATTAAGTCGTTATCACAGGCTACCTGCTGTCGGTCTATTGTATTCCTCAAATTATGCCTCCTCTAATTTAGTAGAAGTAAAGTAATCCTCTAGAGAGGATTGAGTTAAGGAATAAATTGACATCTTCTTGTAATTTTTCTATGCCTTAAAGTTTGAAAAGGCCATTTTTTCCGTAGTTAAGGATCTTCTGAAATCCACTTTCTTGATTATTGTCTGCTAATATGATGTTATTGAGATAAATTGTTTCATTCTGTTAATTATCTGAAAACTCTTTTCTATTAGGTATGTATAAGTTGTTGATTTAGTTATTTATTTTCAAGTAAGTTCATTAGTGAATTTGTTTTTAGATTAGATATTTAAATAATGGAGGCTATTCTTTCAATAGGTTTCTCAATAACCTACCAGACCAATCTGAATAAATTTTAACCTTTTTTTTTAAACTAACATTGTATTTTAGCTTTGAACATGTATGTTTTGTATTACGTTAGGTGATGGTGTATTTATTACTGCAACATTGACTACATATGTGATTTTTTAACCCTTGTTTGCTGTTTTAGCATGTAGATATGAAAAATTATGGTATGATTAGAATAAGCTAATTTATTCATAGATGAATCTTAGGTTAGGACCAGGCCTAGACTCGTGATGTCTAAATCTGTGGTAATAAGAGTTACATTATAATCCTATTTACCTGATTGAAACAATTGAAAAAGACTGTACCTTAAGATTATTTGTCACAAAATATCCTCATAATTTTTGAGTCCAACTATCATATGGCTTTCCTTTTGAATATATTTTATCATGAAATTTTTTTTTCAGGTATTCATATTGAATATTTTGTGGAAAGAACCTAATCCTATACCTATCCTCAATCCCTATACTCATACTGTAATGAAATGGTTAAACAGATTGATACGATTTATTTTAGTTGTAAATTTGACTAAATTTGTAATTATTTCAATTTTTAGGTAAGGATTTGCAGCTTAAGTTGGATACCGAATTATACTTACCATCTGAATGTGCTGGTGGCATTGAGCTTTATACTGCCAGAGGCCGTATAAAGATTGCTAATACTCTCGAATCCAGGCTTGATCTTATATCAGCACAATTATTGCCACAAATAAGAACATCTTTGTTCGGTAGCAATGTGAACCGTAAATTCAATGACTAAATATCAGTAATTCAGCTTAAAAAAAAAGTATAATAATAAGGAAATTAATCAGTTCTACCATTCTGTGAGGTACTAGTTAGTATCTACTTAGTTATGTGGAATTTAAAAATCTCATTTTCCATTTTAGTGTTTTTATTTTAATTGCAAAAAAAAAAAAGAAGGAGAAGAGGAATATGTAACCCTTTAGTATTTTGCTTATTAATTTTTTTCTTTCACAGAATGGTGTGAACTTGGCAATTGATTCCTTTTCATAACACACTTACATTCCATAGTATTTTGTCTTAAATACTGAAAAATATCAATAAAAACAAACCCGAAATAATAAGGAAATTGGTAATTAACCATTCTGGGCCTTCCTTTTATCCCATAAATTTTATGGATACTTAATTTTATATTTTAAAATAGGTGAGGGTTGAGAAACATTTCTGAATTTTTCCCTCTAAAAGTTTACTGTTTATGGTGTATATAACATTGTAAAAAAAAAAAAAAAAGTAATATCACTGCTGTTACTGTCATATTTATTTTATTTTTTTTCTGAATAGTTATCATTGTTATATATATGTACTGCAAAGTCAGTTGTGAAAAAAATAAGAAATTATTATTTGAATGTTATTATATTTTATCAGGAATATGTTGTTTTAGAAAAAATAATGTGGATAGGTATAATATTGTATTTTAAAAAAATAAACAACTTAATATTGAAATATTTATGTATCTCGTATCAAAATATCTAGATAAAAAATGTATTTTCAAAGATGAAAATAAATTTAAATATTTTACAAATGGAATTAAATTGGATTGTGAGAATTTAATTTTGTTTTTATTGTTCTAAGTATTAAACCCTGTTCAGAGGAATACTTTTACAATGGTATATTAATAATGTAATTGTTTATTTGATATGAAATATAGTGTTAAAATACATGTATATTATCCATGGAGTGAGTTGTTTATCCATAGTCTAAGTGGGATTTAAAAATTATAACATTAATTTAATTTATTATGACTGTCATTGTCTCATGTAACCAGGAACACTACGAATTAAAGTAATTTTCTGTTTGTTTTCACATTAGGTCTAGCTGCTGTTTTTATTTAGAACAATAGTATTAATACTACAAGTATAAATGCTACACTTCTCTACTAAGCTTCAGCAATGCTCTCCCTTTTTCTTTTTTTTTTTTTTATTCCTTTGTGGTTTTTAGCAGATTTGATCAGAAGCTTTTAGCATAGAGGCCCCGAATAGTCAAGTATGTTGAGCCACAAACTTTATTTTTATTTCGTAGCAGACTCTTTGAATAAATCTCGGCTTCCTCACTCTGGCAAAGATAGGCTGATAACCTGTAGAATTACATATTTTTCTGATATTGGAGAACATAATGGACATTAAACCATAAATAAAAAAATTATCATATCTAAATATAACATCTAAATTCCTTCTTTACTTGCAGCTTTGTTTTAAAGAGTCATTTAATAGTCTAGAACCATTTAAATCTGGATAAGTGAAGAGTTTTAAATTTGAGAAATCTAATTTAATTTTCTTGCAACTGGAATTCCTTCATATACTATTTTAGTAATAAAACTAATACTTTTCGAATTATCTTATTGGACTCTTTAAAGGAAACCCAACTGCCAGAAAATTAAATAAGATTAAAAATGTAAGTAATACAATGAAGGAAAACTTCTGTATTTGTGAATAGTGATAAGAAAGTTCTTCATAAACCTGTGTTACGTCTTTGTTTTTACAAGAGGATATTCTGTTTATGATTCACGCTCTTGAGAGTAACGGTCGGTCGTAATAGTGGATGCCTGGTAGGAAAATGGTTGGTCCTACCTAGGAGATATGAAAGGTGAGTGACTGGTTTTAGAAGCTAAATCATATTAAGAAAAGCTTAGATAAAACAAGGAAGATGCCAGTTTTAAAACTAGCAATGTCAGTAGGGTTTTTTTAAGTCTGGTGATGATGAAAAAGTCTTAAATAAACATAAAAAACTGAAACAGTAGGTGAGTTTTTAATGAATATTTCTTTTTCTTATTCTTAACAATATATATCAAAGTGAAGCATTCTTTGTGTGAAAAAAAGAAATGTGGTTACATTTAGCATATTCCAGAACTTCAACTGGAAACCAACAAGTATGAAGTGAAACCTGACAGCCAGTCACTGGTAAATGATATAAAATTGTTCTTTAAACCCAGCTTGAGAAATTAATAATAAATGTTTGTATTTTTAAGCAGATTATGACACTCATAATTGAGGAGAAATAATAAATAAAATTTAAACCATCAGAGGCATAATTGAGAGGGGGACAACAGGAAAAAAAAGTTGAATTGTTTTTACCTCCTTATTCTAGACAAAAAAAAAATGTATTAGTACCACGATTACATTTGTAATAGTGAAATAATATGTATAATAATTTTTTGGGTGACAGAAAAAAAGAACGAAAATTAATATCTTTATTTAATTCTCAGGACTTGGTAACACTGGTTGTTGTACCGCGAATTCCTCTTAGTGTTACCTCATACTCCAAAATTGATTCAAATCATGCCAGTGAAATTGTTTTGTGTAGTTGTTAAGTGCAAATTGTTCACCACAACAATTACCTTATTTAATTCAGGTAAGATTTAGTTAAATTATTATTACATAGATAAATGTTTGTAGGTGTAAATCTCGTATTCATATCTACAAAAATAAATTTGTTTCTTACCTATTGCGTTGTCTTTCTTTTTTATTAAAACATGCGATCTTCTGATCTCATTGGATCATATTAAGTTCTTTAAAACATAAAAGTCAAGACCTGCATCATTTGTACTACACTTACATCGACCTGAGATCAGAAGAAACATCCAGACCCATCACTCCTGGGATTGGAGATGTCATTTAATTTTTTGAATTAGCATTTTTGGTTCCATTCATTTTTGGTATGAATGTGTTTGTTGAATCTTTTTTGTGTTTATAAATTAGGTAAATTTATAATATAGTTGAAGTATGCCATTTAGGAAAGATATTTATTTAAAAAAAAATTGTTCACTGCTGGCTCTATCTATCTTTAATCTTTTAAATTTACAAGATTAGAGAATCCACATGAAAAGGTAAGAAGCCAAGTTAAAAATACAAGGTAATTTTGTGAAAGATGTTTTTTTAGCTATCTGTGCTCACATTTGTCTACTAGGGGTGTACAATTAAAAATGTATTTCTAGTTTTGTTCTTATAATTAAACTATAATATATGGTCTCTTAATTATCGTTACCTTGATAAATCGACTTATAAACTTCTTCACGGTAGGTGCGGTAGTAATATAGAGAATATTTACACTTATTTTTCTGGTTATGTATTCAGAGCCAATTAATAATAATTATTTTCAATTTCTCAATTTTTTGAAATCTATTAATTTATTTTTGTGATAATAACTGTAGACTTACTTACTATATCTAAAATATAAAAATTCGATTCTCAAGTTATTTTCATATGTGATGTTATTTTGAAATAAAATAAAATTTGTCATAAAGGTTATTTTACTGAGGAAAACTGTTGGATCCATTTTCCCGCTACTTGGCATGACGCGAGCGGTAAAAACTCATAGGCTAGCCACAATTTAAATCAAGCCAAAACCTAATTTACGCTTCAGTTTTGAGAAAATTATGAAATTATCAATGATTAACTAATAATTATGGATAATTTTGTCAATACTGAAGTGCAAATTTTGGTTCTGGATTGGTAAATAGAAAAAAAACATGTCAGAATTTTGATTTCATAAAGAAAAAAAAATCATTTTGGAAGCTTGAGCTTCAATCACCAAAAATTAGAATAGTTAAATTCCCTCTCCCATTAGGTCACATTATAAGGTGGTTTTAAAGAAACTAGGGCAATTTAATTTTCTTGTTTACGCAAACGTAATTTTAAGCAAATTAAACCACAAGTAAAATTGTCGCTTGTACCTTGACTTCCCATCTACTCATATAAGTTTAGCAAATTTATGATTTTTTTGTTGATATAATTTGCTTAAAACTACGTTTACGTAAATAAAACAATTTTTTGTTTGAGACAGTTTCTTTGAGACCACCCTATAATGTGACCTCATGGGAGAGGGAATTTAACTATTGTAACTAATTTTTGGTTGCAATAAAAAATGATTTTTTTTTGTAAATTTTCTTTATGAAATCAAAATTCTGAAATGTTTAGAGATACCTGAAGTAACTCAATTAGATTAGACACTGTGGAACTAATATGTGCCGCTGCAGTATACTATAATATAATATATACTAAGCCCATTGTGTTATAAAAAACTTGGTGCAGTGCGCGCATCACACAACTTTCACTTACCACCCTATATGCGTCCCCTAATTTTTTGTAGCGCTCGTGTTGAAGTTATTGCTATTTTTGTGATTCTAAAAAAAAAATCTAAAGGCCATAGGCGAAAATTATAAATATATTTTTTGTTAATTTTCTATTGTTATAAAACTTTGTATTTTAGGACTTTTCGAGGCGAGAATAGTAATGCAATCGGGAAAGTTTAGGTGGTTACGGCTTATCCCCTTCAAATCTGATTTAATTATTTTTCATTTAGTTATTCGTAAAATTATGCGATATTTTGTATTTATAGATTGTTCATTATTGCTAACAATAAGAACTGGCTATTATTTTTTTAAATTTACAATATTAAAGATACTTTAGAGGAAGATTTTTTGAACATTTGGCATTTTAATTTAAACTATTTAACTGTACCAATGGAGGATAACAACTATCTGGTATTAAAACCCAATTTACTGTACATTGATTCACCGAGTTTAATCAAAATCGTTTGAGCTGTTTTAGAGAATATCGAAAACATGTGAAAATCGATTGTATAAAGTTGTCCCCATTCAGTCGATTTTAGCGAAAAAGTGTCATATCTCAGGTATATACCCGCTTTAAATATCTAATTTCAGTTTCTTACGACTGACCGTTTTTGAGCTAAGATGTTTATAATACTGTCCATAAAGCTCTCATTATTATTTTTAATCCACTTTGGACATTCGGATGTTCGAATATTTGTGTATTATTTCGGAATAAAAGCAATATAAGTTAGGATTGGTTTTCGAGTCCAGCAAACATCTAGAATTTTAAAAAAATACACGCCTTTGCACTTTTACTTTTTTTGGGTCATAGCATCTAAACGGTGTGAACCACTCAGAAAGTTTCCCGCTTATCAAAATTAAAATTCATTAAATTCAACGTATAATCTCCCTAAACACTGGTTCATTGGTTGATCAGGTTCATTTGAATTGTCTAATTTGACTGGGCTTACAGGATAAAATGCAAATCTATATCATTATGGTTGTCCAACGTTTTTCTTCTTAAAACCGTTTTCTTCTTTTCCTGACCTGCCATTTATTCAATTATTCTTGGCCAAAACCTTTGTGGCCACCCCTATCTAGAGTATACTTCGAATTTTTTTTCGGCGCGGATTTAATAAATGACAAGTAATTCTATAAATAGAAGTATTTCTATACATAAATATTTAAAAAATACAAACTTTGCGTTGGTGAATACGAAAAATCTCCATGTATATAAGGGGGAGAGAAGGATATTGCTGCTTTCCCTCGTGTTTTCAAAACTTCGTGTTTGATATTTTCCATATATTCGGATTACTTGGTGACATCATATACTTGCTTTGGGAAGGCCTCTACGACAACCCAAGTAATAAAGTAACCCCAGGCTACAATACTTAGAACACGTCCAATTCAAAATCAAATCAATTTTTTTTTTCAGATTTACCACTATTAAAGAAAAGCAGCAACATATCTCCTAATTATAATTAGAATATTATATATAATTATAATATCCTCTGTTACTGATCCTAATTATAAAGGAATATTGCATTTTCCTTCTGAAAACCGTTGTCTTGGAATTTTTAGTTTTACTCAACTTCATTTCTACCTCTTACCAATATCTACCTCTTTGTACAACAAAGCTAAACAACGAGTGCGAAGAGAAAAAAATTAAAAAAACTTCATCGCATCGGTTATGAGAAAGGAATTGTATTATGAGTAATTACTGCTGTCAATTATGTATTGAAAGTATTTGTTTCTTTGATATCGTAAACTAATTTTAATTGAATGTTGAGATTACTCCTATTATATATCTGGTGGAAATATACATTTTTTTCAATAAAATAAATTTAAAATGAGAATGCAGTTACAAACATTTAATAAATTATTTTTGAAACAGTTCAACTATGTAAATTTTCGCAAATATTGAACAAGACCTCGTGGCGCAACGGTAGCGCGTCTGACTCCAGATCAGAAGGTTGCGTGTTCAAATCACGTCGGGGTCAGTCTAATTTTATTACATGGGAGGTAATTTTTTTTTACTTGAATAATTTTTATTACTCATTATGTTGGTCAATATTTAGAGGAATAGATATTGAAAATATATAATTATAGTAAAAAAAAAAAAACTAATGACTGAATATAATATACTATCCAATATGTATTCATAAACATATACAATTTTACAGATATTAATTTCTCTTATTTTGTTCCAACATTTAAAACATAATATATTTGCATAATGATACCATAGCAAATCTATTGACTGTTTTGAAATAACACGAATACTTGGATGTTATTATTGCAGCAATAAACAATTTAGGATATTGCTAATATTTTTTAATGTGCAATTATTAACAATAGTGAGCTGATACTAATAAATAAAAGATTACTTTTAGATAAAATGAACCTTAATTCACCTATATATTTATTTTTCTTATCTAGAAACCTGGTAGTCATTTTCGTGGTATCTTAGCTTGAACATTTTTTTTCCTTTTTATTATTATGATGAGTGAAGTAATTGTTTACTGAGATTAAAATATCAATCCGTATGTAATTTTAATTTATACGTCAAAAGTAGGTTTTGCATAACAAAAGCTTATATCCACCAGGCTTCAATTTTTTTAAATAATAGCTTTTTGTGCCTTATACTATATTGTATATATATTGGTGATATAGTTTTCGTTTCTTTTGGCATCAGTTGTAATAAACCTAGAGATGTTGACTAATATTGACTTATTAAGAAATATTATTATCATAATCTTAATCTCCATTACTTTTACGATATTTTGGTGAACTAAGATAAATATAAACAACTGTTTGACATAAATACCTTATACTTCAAAATATCAAAATTATTGTTAAAGCTATTAATTAACTCATGTAATAAAAAGGAGCTCTGTTTGCAGTTTTTATTGATGTAACATGATTATATATTTTTTGTTTTTCCTGAAGATGGCATGTAAGTCTAAACGTAAGACATTTTGTTCATAAATTAAAATT
>NW_027109134.1:196725-201241 GCF_000696795.3 Halyomorpha halys
AAGTGGTGGCGGGAGGGACCATTGGTCAATTCTAGCAGGAATTTTTTTATATTGTAATAGGAAAGGAGTAGGAGCTCAGAGGAGTTTTTTTTTTTAAATTATTTTAAGGCACCAACCACGTATGGGTCATTATTGCCTTAATTTCCGAAATAGCAAGGAATAGACTTGTAATTTAGAACATATATATATATATATATATATATATATATAGTGAATAGAATGTTTATTACCATAACGTGCTTCATGTTAAAGCGAATACATTTCACATTACAGATTGTACTATTTACCTCTAAGATGGAGACACATCCACTTTTAGAAAAACTTATTAAACTGCATTTAATCGGTTTAAACTTTGTATAAATGAAATCAAAAGAAACAAACAATACTATGGTCTGATTCCAAACAAAAAAATAGGAATTCTTGTTTTCTATTTTTGAACCCTCATTTTTTTTGTTGTATAGGAAACGGTAACAAGAAAGCTTGATCTCTTTCCCTAGATATGCCATTGGTGTTCTATCAATAGGTATAGTTCTCTTTCGACTTCTGACTGTTTTCTTACTATTTCACCATTATTAATTGTCTTTATTGATTAATGTTTTTTTATTTTTCTATCTTCTATGCGATACAACACAAGGAGGCCCCTCACCTCCGGATTTAAAATAGCACCATTTAGAATGGATATTTCATAAATAATAAATAAACACTCTGGAAGTCTGTACCATGACCTTGTATAGTTCACATCACATTTACTTATTGTGTATATTTTTAATGCAGTTGTCAATATCAACGAATACAAAAAAAAAAGTGTAAGATTTAAGTGTAAGGGGATCTTCAAGTGCTTCAATAATGCTACTTTTTTTTTTTTTTTTGTAAAATTGTGAATTGAGGTTTTAACAAAAAAAATTTTACGCTGGTTACATTTATTAATATTATTAGTATTGACTAGCAATAAAAATAAACTTGACCCTGGTAAGGTGAGGAGCAGTATTTGTTTTGATAATTTATTATTTGTTCTAGATGTCAAGTCCTTTCAACTTTATCTGACTCGAGGAGAAATTGTCTCCAAAAGAAAAAAAAAATTATTGGTAAATAAATTTTATATATATATATATATATATTTTTAGTTTAATTTTCAGTTATATATAGTATGTAAATACTCTTTATATTATTAATGCTGTGATTTAAACCTCCATCTCGTCACTATCGTGTTCCGAAAAATCCATTTGTTATATTATAAAGCTCTTTTGTCCTATTCTCTTACAAATTCAATCTTCTCCTGAACATTTGGTCCTCCGAGCCCGGATTGTATTGTTGATTTTTTTTGTAATAGAAAACGAAATAGAGGTCGGAGATCCGGTCATTTGCTAAGTATCGCTTCAGCTCGAAGGTGGGAAAAAAGAGAACGTGACTCTGTTAGAGACTCACCTTGGGGTTTCCAAGAAGGTGTTGGATCTCCCAGAGACTATGATGTATTGCCCACCGTGCGTGGCCGAGGCAACTACTCCAAGGATTAGTAGCCGCTCCGTACTACCTGTACTCTGTTCCTTTAATGTGTTACATTCCACCCCTCACTCGCCTAGCAATGTCCGCTATTGGGGTCCGTATAATTTGTTTGTTTTCTTATTCTTACTCTTTTTTTTTTGTTTAGTCTTTTATTGTCGGGGACGGAGAATAAAGCAACTAATACAAATTCGTAGTACACACTCATACACCGGAAAGTTTAAAACTTTAGTGTAGGAAATTAGTTTTATTTTTTATTGTGGCATTGTTTTTAATTTTCTAGAGAACCCCGAAGACGAGGGAGTGAAACGTTGGTTTATTTCATATATTTTTAAAAAGCAGAAAAATTAAAAAATGTGAAGTTATATTAATTAAAAAAAAAAAAAAGGAATGGAAAGTAAGAATCAATAAAGATTTATGAGGTGTAGATAGTTGACCTTAGATTACTGATTGGAGATGGTCGGAGCGTGCTAGAGTTTTAACCACCCTTCTCCGCTTGACTTCCTGATGACCTGAAACTCAGGTCGAAACGTCGGTATAAATAAATATTTTTTTGCTTATTTATGTTGTTCTTTGCTGACCGCACCCCCCGACCATCTTCTCCAATCTATAAAGATTTATATATTAAATATTGTTCTATAACTAATACAAAAGTTTAAAAAAATTCCTATGTGTGCTAAAAATGATATAAATATTTTATGTTCCCCCCTTGCTAGATTCTCATCTAGTAATTTGATTGATAATTTGGGTTAGTAAGGATTCCTTTATATATAATCTTTTCACTTCTTCGAGGCCGATTTTGTTGTTTAAATAAAGTAAGTGATATCCAAGTTGAGTCTCAAACACCCTTCATTATTACTTTACATGTCCTACGTTTCGGCCAACCTGGCCATTCTCAAGGGCAATCTTAAATATAAATTCACACCTCACATCCAACAATTTAAAACTTTTTTGCAGGCCATTCAGCCTTTTTCAGGCCCAGGTCAATAAATTTAGTCAAATCAACCTATTTTGTCAATTTTCCATTACTTTTCATGACAGATTAACTTAATACTATTATCACAAATTTGTTTAAACAATATGGTTACTTTATTTAAAAAATTAATTTGTTTACTATATTTTATTGTTAACAATTTCTTTATTTACTACCCTATCATCCGTTCCGAATATTAATATAATAAAGAGTAATCTCTTATATTTATATAAATTATAATTTTGTTAAAATAAAATTTAATGTCTATCCATTTTAGTCTCAACACATTATATTTTTCTTAAAAGTCCGACGTTTCGGCCAATCCGGCCATCCTCAACTAAATGATTTAAAAACTCAACTTCATGCCGGCTATTCTGCCCAGGTCAAAACAACAGTTTATAATTAGACAACAAGGTTGTGATAAAGTTTTAACAAATAGTGACTGTGATAAATGAATTTTAGGATGGCATTTCTCTCTATCTTTTAAATCTTCTTTACCTAACTTCATATTTTCTCCTAATTTTGATTCGAAAACAGGTAAAAAGTTTAATCCCATTAATACTTGTATTTACTTAAAAGCTGTGTAAAAAATAGCCATTGTGAAAGAGACTCCTAAAGGCACTTCTTTAACACCCACTCAATTCGTATTCGAATTTCAACCCTTAAACTCAATTTGTAGGGACTGTAAAGGTGATGTAATGGAAGTAGTGGCGGGAGGGAGCATTGGTCAATTCTAGCAGGAATTTTTTTTATATTGTAATAGGAAAGGAGTAGGAGCTCAGAGGAGTTTTTTTTTTTTAAATTATTTTAAGGCACCAACCACGTATGGGTCATTATTGCCTTAATTTCCGAAATAGCAAGGAATAGACTTGTAATTTAGAACTTTTAGGCTGTACTGTAAAGGTGCGCAAAACTCAAAAATGCCCTTTGGAGGAGATAAAATTTTGACTGATGTTCACTCATACTTTTATGGTACCGTTATGCCTTAAAATCAATACAACATACCGAATATTCCCGAAACAACCAAAGTGTTCTAGGAGTCTCTTAATGAAACGGATATTAAATGATCTCTCATTTCCTCGGATAAACTTCTATTCAGTGCAAAAGTCTATTATTTTCGTGGAAAATAACGACGAAAAACCGCATTCTTGAATATGTCTTGTAAAAAGGTTTTATACCAACTAATATAAAAATAAATTATAAATACTCATTTCGAATGTGGAAATTAATCCTTTAGTGTAACGATCTTTAATAGTATTATAACAATTAGATTATACCATTATAACTTTAGTATAATAAAAACTTAGAAGTAATGTCTTTTAATCATCTCTTTTGTACCTATAATCTACATTATTCCTTACTTGATAGATTATTATTATTATTTTTTTAAGTAAAAATTCTTTAACGACGTTCTACAACTCAAGAAAAAAAAATTATAGGGGAGTAAATTGATGTAATGGAAGTGGTGGCGGGAGGGACCATTGGTCAATTCTAGCAGGAATTTTTTTATATTGTAATAGGAAAGGAGTAGGAGCTCAGAGGAGTTTTTTTTTTTTAAATTATTTTAAGGCACCAACCACGTATGGGTCATTATTGCCTTAATTTCCGAAATAGCAAGGAATAGACTTGTAATTTAGAACTTTTAGGCTGTACCCTTGACCACACACTGAACCACAAGGGTCTGGATTCATGGCTACGATTATATTGAAGTGTGAAACTATTGCAACGTTGGGACCTGTGGTAAAATTTGATTAAATTTTATGGTAGAGCTTGGAATGATGGATAAACTCAAAAAGTTTATTCACAGATTGTTTCTTATCCTGCAAGATGGAATGGAGATGCGCTGGTATATCGTTTAAAGATTTCAGAGGTGTTTAAGAGTCCGATTGAGTGAGCTCCTATTATCTTATTTTCTCCTATTACAATAACGTTTGGTGCACGTTATTGTCTTAGGAAATTGCTGTTATATTCTTAATTATCATTTTTCTGGCACTAATATTTTCTGCCTTAAGCTATAAGAGGGAACGCATGATAATTATTAAT